>NW_028261397.1:1009515-1207015 GCF_051295495.1 Thamnophis sirtalis | reverse complement strand
CACCTATGCTGCCCTTTGGCCGAGCCTGGCCGCTTGCTCTAGGAGGGTCTCCCCGCTCGTGCGCACCCCCCCGGCCCCGCCACAGATGGCCAGGGGGTTGCGAGAGAAGGAGGGGGAGGAGGGACGATGGGGGTCTTACTGCAGGAGTGAAGTGGCCCCGTACTTGCCTCCGTGCCACATTTTCACCCAAGGCAGCCCTCGACTCCCACCGCTTCAGGCTCTGAGCTTTCGGCCACGTCCTGTTCTTAGCGGAGAGGTGGGAGGGTGGAACTGGGTTCCACCACAAATGCGCGCACAACAAAAGCGCGCCTGACTAAACCGCAGTGACTAAAGCGCGGTGACAAAACCGCGTGATGAATGAGTGACTAATTAGCCCTAAAGCGCCCCGCCAAAAGCGCGCCAACAGAAGCGCGCTATAACGGAACCCTAAACCTAACCCTAAACCTAACCCTAAACCTAACCGTAAAACTTACCTGAAATTAAATCGCGCTTCTGTCGGCGCGCTGTTGTCGGCGCGCTGTTGTCGGCGCGCTTTTGACATCGCGGTTTTAGCGCCGCGGTGTTGTCGGCGCGCTTATGACGTTCGCGCTTTTGTCGGGTCACGTGGAATTGTGGCTCAGCATCCTAATGGGCTCCAGGAGGAGGAGGGGAACTCATCTCCCCCATTGGGAAGCGCGCTAAAGTTTATTGTGCCTCATATCAGAAGTGGGGGGGGGGAGAGACACATACCCATCCCCAAACACATACAGAGAGAGAGAGAGAGAGACAGACAGAAACATAGAGAGAGATACAGATGGGGGAAATAGAGAGATACAGACGGAGGGAGGGAGAGAGAGACAGAGAGGGAGATATGTCAAAAGGGCTTTGTGGCTCCCGGTCGGTGGTGGGTTCCGGTTACCATCCAGCGACACCTCCGGGAGCCTCCACGACGCTGCAGCTGCTCAGCAGAGCATCGTGCAGCCGCTGTACGCACTGTGCGCATGCGCGGTGGGCCCTCCGGAGCACTGTACCGGAATGGTACCCGGGCCGGTGCTCCAGGCAGGCTCCAGTATGCCCGTACTGGGGCGTGCTGCCTGCAACCCACCACGGCTCCCGGTATTTTTTAACAACGGGTTCTCTGCTGGGTAGGTGTAGCTAGGGGCCAGTCATCTGACGGGGTTGGAGTGAGTGACCTTGAGTTGTCCACTCCCACTCAGGGTTTGTGTTTTCTTTTCTGTGGGAAACAGGTCCAAATGGCTCTTTGAATGTTGAACGTTGCAGAGCCCTGATGTAGGGTCTCCTGCTTGAGCAGGAGGCTGGACTGTATGACCTCCAAAGGCCCTTCCCACACTAAGATTCTAGGATTCTGGACCTGGGATGGTGGGAGACGTTCTCCCTCCGCAGCTGAGCTTGGTGGAGGAAACTCCCAGGGTGGTCTGCAGAGGAGGTCGAGGGAGCACCCAGTGGGATACCGGGGGGCTCGATCTGGGGCGCCTTGGAGCCGGACTTCCACTTACCTGGATGAACCGCGTAGCAGGTGACATCGGTTCCTTCCAGTCGGTTGGCCAACTCTCTCACTTGGAGAATGTTGGCTAGTTTGCTGTTGGAGTACGAATACAGAGCTTTCCACATCCCTTCCACGGGCCTGTGGATGGTCCGAAAGTCGATCTTCCCCAAAACGTGGATACTGGAGACCACAGTTACAATCCTGCTCGGGGCGCAGCGCTTCAGCCGGTCGAGGAGCAGGTGGGTCAGCAGGAAGTGGGCCAAGTAGTTGACCTGGAAGGCCTGGTCAAAGCCATCGGCGGTTTGGCCACCCTGAAAGACCCCTGCCAGGAAAGTAAGCGGATTACATGCAGCCCTTGGCTTACAACGGGTCACTTCACAATCTAATGCAGTGTTTCTCAACCTTGGTAACTTGAAGATGTCCGGACTTCAACTCCCAGAATTCCCCAGCCAGCGAATGCTGGCTGGGGAACTCTGGGAGTTGAAGTCCGGACATCTTCAAGTTGACAAGGTTGAGAAACACTGTCCTAACCACTGCTGGGGAATTCTGGGAGTTGAAGTCCGGACATCTTCAAGTTGACAAGGTTGAGAAACACTGTCCTAACCACTGCTGGGGAATTCTGGGAGTTGAAGTCCGGACATCTTCAAGTTGACAAGGTTGAGAAACACTGTCCTAACCACTGCTGGGGAATTCTGGGAGTTGAAGTCCGGACATCTTACAAGTTGACAAGGTTGAGAAACACTGTCCTAACCACTGCTGGGGAATTCTGGGAGTTGAAGTCCAGACATCTTCAAGTGGCCAAGGTTGAGAAACACTGATCTAATGAAAGGTAACAACAAGCGGGTTCCAAACTTCCAGTGGCTCCCCCTTGTGGCCACATCACACGATTGCAACCTGGTGCTTGGCAACCAGTCTGACCTTGGAAACCTGGGAAATGACTCTGATTTATGGCATTTTTGTCAAAAAAAAAGGAATTTACTTGCAGTTTTCAACAAAAGCACCGGATAGTGAACAATCGGTTCACTTAACAATAGCCTCAAAAAAAGAATGTAAAATCGTGTTGGCCACGATTTTAGCACCATCAAAACTTACGACCATAATGGGCAGGCGCCATCATGGTCGTAAGTCGAGGACTGCATGTAAAGCATCCAGTTTGGCCTAGTGGTTAAGAAAATGGGAGGACATGAGTTCCTAATCCTGCCTTAAGCCATGAAAGCCAGCTGGGTGACTTTGAGCCACTAGGAGACAGGGAGTTCTAGTCCCGTCTTAGATATGAACTGAGTGACTTTGAACCAATCACTAGGAGACGGGGAGTTCTAGTCCCGCCTTAGGCATGATCTGAATGACTTTGAGCCAATCACTAGGAGACTGGGAGTTCTAGTCCCACCTTAGGCATGATCTGAGTGACTTTGAGCCAATCACTAGGAGACAGGGATTTCTACTCCCGCCTTAGATATGAACTGAGTGGTTTTGAACCAATCACTAGGAGACGGGGAATTCTAGTCCCGCCTTAGATATGATCTGAGTGACTTTGAGCCAATCACTAGGAGACAGGGATTTTTAGTCCCGCCTTAGGCACAAAAGCCAGCTGGTGACGTTGGGCCAGCCTCTCTCTCTCCCCAACCTCCCTCACAGGGTTGTTGTTTAGAGGGAAATAGGAGGGGGAAGGAGTGTTGGATCCGTTCACAAGTAACCTTGAGTTACTTGTAAAAATGATAATGAAGGCAGCATACAGAAAGCAAACAACTACAAATAGGAGGGAGACACTTCTCAAACGAACTGAAAATCCCGGAGACGGTAATCTTCCTCCCCCGGAGACCCTGGGGGGGGGGAGGGTCTGCTCTGCCCCCACCTGCGTTGTTGATGAGGATGTCCAGACGGGGCTCCGATTCTAAGAAGGTCTGCGCAAAAGCTCGCACGGAGTCCAGGCTGCCCAGATCCAGGATCATCAGGATCACCTCCGAGTTCCCACTTTCCTGGAAAAAGAGCGGAAGAAATCCTGAGCCTCGGGATCGAGTACGGCTTCAAAGGCGGATCCCGACTTACTCACCTTCCGCGTCGGCCTGCTCACCTCCCGTCAATCTCTTTGGGGTGCTGCGTAACAGGGGTCTCCAACACTAGGACTGCAGACGGTTACGGAGCCGTGGCCCGTTGGGGACTGGGCCGCCAAAGGGGCAGGCTAGTGCATGAAGCTTCGTTTGCACACGTACGGGATTTAGGATTAGAACTCTCGCCCGACCCCCGAAACCGCTGAAGACGCCACTGCCAGTCCAAGAAATCAAAAAGATTGGGGGGGAGGGGGCTAGCGTTGTAGTAAAACAATACAAGTTGTCCTTGATTTTTTGCTAACTATTTAGTGACCATTTGAAGTTACAAAGCCACTCGTAGCATTGTCCAGGGTCTCGTGATCAATATCTGAGATCCCCTCAAGAGGAGTCAGACCACCAAAGTCAATGGGGGAGGTGGATTCACTTAACAACCATGTGATTCACTTAACAACCGTGCCAAAAATGATTAATAAAATTGTATCTGATGCATGTCAGGTGTCAGGCCTACAGCGGTTCCTTTAAGAATCTTTGGCCTGCCACACTCTTGTTAAGGGGTGGGGGGGGGGAATTTAGCAAAGAGCAGAATGTGTTGTTTTCCAAATAAGAAATTCCTTCCTAGAAGCTCATCTTTTGTCTCCCAAACCTTCACACCTGACCGGAAGCTGTTAGGCCTAGACGCCAGCGTAGAAGAAGAGGATTGGACCATGGGATGGACTGTGGGTGTGGGGGGCAAGATCATGAGCTTTTAACTGGGTGGGATTCAGACGTAACTCCCAGAGTCGGAATCCCGTAGCACGATGCCAACATGCCTGCTTTATAAAATTGGAACTTTGAGCCTAGTTTTGGCTTCGGCTCTGATTTAATTTTACATGGTATTTGGAAAGATAACATCTGGTTTCCGAAAGATGCCCTAGCAGTTAGTTAGTTAGCAGTTAGACTTATATACCGCTTCATAGGGCTTTCAGCCCTCTCTAAGCGGTTTACAGAGTCAGCATATCGCCCGCGCAGTCTGGGTCCTCATTTCACCCACCTCGGAAGGATGGAAGGCTGAGTCAACCTTGAGCCGGTGAGATTAGAACCGCTGAACTGCAGATAACAGTCAGCTGAAGTGGCCTGCAGTACTGCACCCTAACCACTGCGCCACCTCGGCTCTAATTAATTCATGAGCCTCGAGCCAAGTTCCAAAAGAAAACCGGTTTTTTTATTAGGAACGCCATTTCGGCAATACCCCATTGCAGTCAGATCTGACCTCATTTAAATTATGGCTGAACTTTGTCCCTGTTTCTTCCCTCCCCTCAGTCTGTGTCATAAATCACATTCTCCAATGAGGTGCACCCCTCCCAAGCCTGCTGTAGTAATCTGAGAAACGACTCTAGCCGAAAGTATGTGTCGAATGCCCCCCCCCGTTTCCTCACCATAGCACAGTGTTTCTCAACCTTGAGGACTTCAACTTGCCAAGGTTGAGAAACACTGCCATAGCATCTTATAACAGACATGCAAATACTTTATGAGTTGAAAATGTTTTAGTTTAGTTTAGTTTATTATTTATAGGCCGCCCTTTTCCCTGAGGGGACTCAGGGCAGCTTACAGTTTGCGGGGAGGGGAATACAAGACAAGACATGAGACAATACATAAGTAAAAATAGAACACAACATTCATTCATCATTCGGGTGGGGACGGATTATAATCTTTATCCCCAGGCCTGACGGGATAGCCAGGTCTTGAGGGCTGTGCGGAAGGTCTGGACGGTGGTGAGGGTACGAATCTCCACGGGGAGATCGTTCCAAAGGGTCGGAGCTACTACTGAAAAGGCTCTCCTCCACGTAGTTGCCAGTCGACACTGACTGGCGGATGGAACTCGGAGGAGGCCTAATCTGTGCGATCTAATAGGTCGTAGGGAGGTAATTGGCAGGAGGCGGTCTCTCAAGTACGCAGATCCACTGCCATGAAGGGCTTTATGGGTGGTAAGTAGCACCTTGAAGCGCACCCGGAGATCAACAGGTAGCCAGCGCAGCTCACGGAGGATAGGTGTTATGTGGGCGAACTGCGGTGCGCCCACAATCACTCGCGCAGCCGCATTCTGGACTAGCTGAAGTCGCCGGATGCTCTTCAAGGGCAGCCCCATGTAGAGCACGTTGCAGTATTCCAGCCTAGAAGTCACAAGGGCCCGAGTGACCGTTGTGAGAGCCTCCCGGTTCAGGTAGGGTCGCAACTGGCGCACCAGGCGAACCTGGGCAAATGCCCCCCTGGTCACAGCCGACAGGTGGTGGTCAAAGGTCAGCTGTGGGTCCAGGAGGACTCCCAAGTTGCGAACCCTGTCTGAGGGGTATAAAGTTTGGCCCCCCAGCCTGAGTGATGGAACACTAGCCAAATTATTGGGAGGGAAACACAACAGCCACTTGGTCTTCTTCGGGTTGAGTACCAGTTTGTTAGCTCTCATCCAGTCCCTAACGGCTTTGAGACCCCGGTTCATCACGTCCACCGCTTCATTGAGTTGGCACGGGGCGGACAGATACAGCTGAGTATCGTCCGCGTATTGGTGGTATGCACTTAACAAGTGTCTTATTTAGCAATGGGAATTCAAGCTTCAACTGTAGTCACAAGTAGAGGACTGCCTGGATATAGCCGCCAATCTTCTAATCAACTCAAGGCAGCTCTCAATCAAAAGTTAAATCAACGTAAAAACCATAATAAAACTATAAAACTGGAAAAAATGCTTGCAAAGGTATTGGTGACCTTAAGGCCAACTTCGGAGGGGATCTGCAGTGGGAGAACAGGACGGTGATGGATCTCTGTAGGTGTGCATTGTGAAGATACTACAGGTAGTCCTCGACTTACAACTGCAATCAAGAGCAAAATTTCTTAAACGAGTCTTGTGCCCCCCCCCATTTTACGACCTTTCTTGCAGCAGTTGTTAAGTGGGTCGCTGCATTTGTTAAGTTCATTGTAAGGTGAATTGTGAGTTTACTTGTCAAAAGATTGCAAAAGGGGAATCACATGACCCAGGACACTGTGACCGTCATAAATATGAGTCAGTTGTCAAGCGCCTGGATTTTGATCACGTGACCTCAGAGATGCTGCAGAGATTGTAAGGGTGAAAAATGGTCCTGTCACTTTTATCAGTGCCGTTGTAACTTTGAACAGTTGTGCGTCAAGGATTACCCGTGTGACGTCTGTTCTATTGTGACTCCATGGTGTGATACAGGGGTGTGAAATTCAGCAGGTTCTGGAGAACCGGTAGCAGAAAGTTTGAGTAGTTTGGAGAACCGGCAAATGCCACCTTTGGCTGGCCCCAGAGTGGGGAGGGAAGGGGGATTTTGCAGTGTCCTCCCCCTGCCACACCCACAGAACCGGTAGTAGAAAAAAATTGAATCTCACCACTGGCGCGATATTATAGCGCTTTTATCATGGTTTTATCGTAACTTAATATTTCCTCTTCATCTATTGTACTGTCCACCTATTTGTTATTCATGTATTTGTGGATGCCTTATTTAAACATACATTTGTCTTTGTGCATATAGTGTGTTTTATCCGTGTTGTGTATCGGAGATCGCACAATCTCTTTAGATGCAAACACCTGGATGCAGAAGAAATCGGAGGAACGGAGAAAACCGCTTACTCGTCTGATGTCGTACATGGCGGATTCTCCTCTCGCTCTGTCGCGGCATGCCAGAATGACGCGGGCCCCTCTCCGGGCCAGATCCACCGCTGTGGCCTTCCCGATCCCAGTATTTCCACCTGGGAAAGGGCAGAGAAAGGACTCACCGAGATCGCCCAGCAGGAGGAGGCCTGCATTTTTTTGTGCCTGCAGTTTTTGTGATGTTACACAATGAAGCATTTGTTTGGCAATATTTCTCAACCTTGGAAACTTTAACATGGGAGGATTTCAACTCCAGGAATTGAACTCAGGGTCACCTGAGTGGTGCAATTGGAGGTATGGAGCCTTCTTGGAACGGCTGAAAGGGTGTGTTGTAAAAGGCTCCCACGCCCATTTTGCACCACTCAGGTGACCTCAAGGGCACAGGGGAAATTCCAGGTGCTTTTAACTGCCCTCTAAAACAGGGGTGTCAAACAGGATTTCATTGAAGGCCGCAACAGGGTTATCTTTGATCAAGGGGGTGGGGGGTGGGGGTGGCCAGGGGGCGTGGCTAGCTCGATGTCAGTCACGGAGGCTTCATTTTCAGCCTGCTGCAGCCCTCTGCCAGGAAAAACTGGAGCTCGGGGAGGTGGCGCAGTGGTTAGAGTGCAGCACTGCAGGCCACTTCAGCTGACTGTTATTTGCAGTTCAGCGGTTCAAATCTCAAGGTTGACTCAGCCTTCCATCCTTCCGAGGTGGGTGAAATGAGGACCCGGATTGTTGTTGGGGGCGATATGCTGACTCTGTAAACCGCTTAGAGGGGGCTGAACGCCCTATGAAGCGGTATAGAAGTCTAACTGCTATTGCTATTGCGCACGGCCTTCCCCGGCTCCATTTTTGCTGGCAGAGGCATTGTGGGCCGGTCCTTCGCTGTTTGCAGGGTGGGCCTGTGGGCCACATCTAAGCACCCCATGGGGCTTGAGTTTGACACCTTTGCTCTAAAACAGGGCTCCCCAAACTTGGGCTCTTTAAGACTTGTGGACTTCAACTCCCAGAATTCTCCAGGCTGGCTGGAGTCCACAAGTCTTAAAGTGCCCAAGTTTGGGGAGCCCTGCTGTAAAATAATGCAACTGACCCGATGTCTGCAAGGAATATAATATATATCCTTCCCAAGAGCAGAACAGGAGAGTTGGAAGGGACCTTGTAGGTCATCTAGTCCAACCCCCCAAGTAGGAGACCCCACTCCATTTCTGACAGGTGGCAGTCCAGTCAGAGCCGAAGAAGCTTCTTGGGGGGAGAAGCGAAACATCTTCAGAGCAAAATCAGAAAGTCCAGCTGCCTCTTGGGGGGGAAAAAAGCACCTTCGGGGCCTTCCTTTACTTCTCTTTTGAGGAAGGCAGGAAGGAAACCGCGGAGCCTCGTGGCGCAATCCAGAAAATCAACCCTGCCACTTTGGCTTCCGTTGCAATCCGCTCCTCTCCGGCCCTCAGAAACCACCAGATTTGATCGCAGCGATTCATGCTGGCAAGGAAGCGAAGCGGGCTCGTCCCTCCGAGGCTCCCCCTGGCCGGTCCAAGCGCGGGTCTCCGGCAGCCCAGCCCTCCTTTCCCCCCCTGCGCTTCCGCACCCCTTCCTTCTTTCTTTCTTTCTTTCTTCCTTCCTTCCTTCCTTCCTTCCTCCCTCCCTCCCTCCCTCCCTCGCTGGCTGAGGTCCGAGGAAGCCCCGGGGAACAGCTGGCTTCTGCGGAGCCTCCTGGCTCAGTCCTGACCCGCTTTGTCCCCCGAGGGGCTTTTTCCGGCCGGACTTTCTCGGTTGCGCCTGAAGCGCCTTCGGCTCAAGCTGGACCGGGATGGGGCAGAACCTCCGCGGAGAAACCTGGGTTGGGGTCGCCTTTCCACCCGCGTCTCCCTGGGACCTTCGCGCTGCGCTTTTGCTCCGGGACTTTGATCTGCGCGGAGACCCTGAGGTGGGAGGGGGGCTTATGGAAGGGAGGATGAGAGAGAGAGAGAGAAAGAAAAAGAGAGGGAGAGAAAGGAGGAAAGGAAGGAAGGAAGGAAGGAAGGAAGGAAGGAAGAAAGAAAGAAAGAAAGAAAGAAAGAAAGAAAGAAAGAAAGAAAGAAAGAAAAGGAGAGAGGCAATGCCCCCAACTCCCCCAGCTGACCTGTGATGATCACCGTTTTGCCCCGCAGGCTGACCGTGTTCCGACACCGGGTGGCCACCACGAAGTTGTAGTAAAGCAGCGCGTAGAGACCCAGCAGCAACGCTGCGCCCACCCCCAGCGCCCCCGCTGCCTCCATGTCCCGATCCCTGCCCGGCCTCGCCAGCTGACCCCGCGGACCGCCTGCGCTTGCTTCCTTTTCCCTGGGACGGCCCCTGCCCCGCCCCCGCGTGGGGCAGCCTCGATCACACGCAGCGCTGCCACCCTCTCGCCCCCCCTCCTGGCTGACAAGGAAGGAAAGAGGGAGGGAGAGAAAGGGAAGGAAGGAAGGAAGGAAGGAAGGAAGGAAAGAAAGAAAGAGGGAGGGAGGAGATGGGAAGGAGAAGGAGGGAAGCAGTGAAGGAGGAAGGTAGATAGGCAAGAAGGGAGGGAGGGTGGGAGGAAGGAAGGAAGGAAGGAAAGAAAGAAGGAAAGAAAGAAAGAGGGTGGGAAGGAGATGGGAAGGAGAAGGAGGGAGGCAGTGAAGGAGGAAGGTGGATAGGTAAGAAGGGAGGGAGGGAGGGAAGGGAAGAGAAAGGAAGGAAGGAAGGAAAGAGGGAGAGGGAGGGAGATGGGAAGGAGAAGGAAGGAAGCAGTGAAGGAAGGAAGGTAGGTAAGAAGGGAGGGAGGGAGGGAAGGGAAGAGAAAGGAAGGAAGGAAGGAAGGAAAGAAGGGAGGGAGGAGATGGGAAGGAGAAGGAAGGAAGCAGTGAAGGAAGGAAGGTAGGTAAGAAGGGAGGATGGGAGGAAGGAAGGAAGGAAGGAAGGAAGGAAGGAAGGAAAGAAAGAAAGAGGGTGGGAAGGAGATGGGAAGGAGAAGGAGGGAGGCAGTGAAGGAGGAAGGTGGATAGGTAAGAAGGGAGGGAGGGAGGGAAGGGAAGAGAAAGGAAGGAAGGAAGGGGCAAATACAATAAATAGTTGGAAGCTGGTTTCAGGGACTTACACTTGGCCCCCAGCAACCCTGCTGTCCTCTTGCCCTCCCCTTGCCCCCTCCTCCTGGCCTCTCCTGGTGGTCTCCCATCCTATCCCTGAGGATGCCTTGTTCGCAATGCCTGGTCTCCTCGCATGCAGAGGGAGGGGGCCTCCCTCCACCCCCCTCCCTCTGCCTTCTGTTGCCCCATGTCCCTTGGCTCTGTGCCCAGCCCCTAAGGCCAGGGGTGGGCAGGGGGCCAACATTGGGCCAGGGGTGGTGCGGGGACCTCCAAGCAGCCCCTCCCTTGAGAGGGGGGCGCCGTATTCAAAGGGCGCCCGACCGAAACCTCTTTGTAATCACCACGGCTCCAGATCCTGCATCTATGGAAGCCTGAGGTGGCTGGGCGATCAATGGGGCAACCTTAACAGGGTTCCAGACTTCACAATTGTCGACAAGAAAGACGGAAACTCTGGATGGGGGGCGTGGCCGTCCGTGGAAGAGGAGAGAAGGAACTGGGGGAGATCACAAAACACACACGCATCTGTGAACAGGAACAGAACCTGGATTGAGAATTGAGCCAGGTCTCACCTGAACTGCTCCTGTACATTTTTCTCACCCGAGGTGGCGCAGTGGTTAAATGCAGCACTGCAGGCTACTTCAGCTGACTGCTATCTGCAGTTCGGCGGTTCAAATCTCACCGGCTCAGGGTTGACTCAGCCTTCCATCCTTCCGAGGTGGGTTAAATGAGAACCCAGACTGTGGGGGCGATATGCTGACTCTGTAAACCACTTAGAGAGCGTTGAAAGCCCTATGAAGCGGTATATAAGTCTAACTGCTTATTGCTATTTCGCTCCATAGAAGCCCTGAGTTCAAGTCTGTTGAACTCCTTCTTGGGCCGATCTTCTGAAGAGTTGGCTATTAGCTCCAGCTTGGTCTCATCCTTGTCTTACAACCCTCCATTTAGTGACCATTCGAAGTTACAACAGCATTGAAACAAGTGGCTTACATTACAACCAGTCCTCACGGTTACAACCGTCGTCGCATCCCCGTGGTCACATGATCAGAATTTGGGCACTTGGCAACCAGTATGGATTTATGACAGTTGCCCTGTCCTGGGGTCCCGTGAATGCCATTTGCGACCTTCCGACAAACAAAGTCAATGGGGAAAACTGGGTTCGCTTAACGACGGGGCGATTCACTTAGCAACCGTGGCAAAAAGAAGGACATAAAAACAGATCCACTTAACCACTGCCTTGCTTAGCCGTAGAAATTCTGGTCTCAATTGTGGCCGTAACTCGAGGACTACCTGTAGCGTCAAAGCCACCGCCGGGAAGGAAGGCCACAACCTCTTTTATTGAAGGGTCTCTTTGCCCTCTGGGGCCGTTGGGGTTGGGGGGGGGGTAGCATCTTTAGCAGCCTTCCCTCAATGGGGGAGGCTGAATCTCCTTCGGGAGGTGTGGGGGGGAGGTTCCCGTGTGGGAGTAAAATGGGGAAGATTCCGGGGTGGGGGGGGAGGGGTCCATTCCAGAGGAGGAAGAGGCAACTTAGTGTAGATATTATACGTAAGGAGAAAGACTCAAGATGGCTCATCCCTTGTAATTGGCAGATAATATGAGCCTCAGAGACGGTAATCTACTTTGATTCGGCAAGATTCCGTTTCAAGGTATTGAACTATCAAGGAATCTCCTTGGCAGAATCACTGTGTGCCATTCTTTGTTCTCAGGTCCTGACAATTCCCGATTCATCTCTGTGCCCTGCTCTATACAGGTAGTCCTCGACTTACAACCACAATTAAGCTCAAAATTTCCGTTGCTAAGCAAGACAGTTGTTAAGTGTTAAGCCTGACACCTGACATGCATCGGATACAATTTTATTAATCATTTTTGGCACGGTTGTTAAGTGAATCACATGGTTGTTAAGTGAATCCACCTCCCCCATTGACTTTGCTTGTCTGGCTCCTCTTGAGGGGATCTCAGATATTGATCACGTGACCCTGGACAATGCTACGAGTGGCATTGTAACTTCAAATGGTCACTAAATGGTTAGCAAAAAACCGAGGACAACTTGTATTTTTTTACTATAACGCTAGCCCCCTCCCCCCCCGCGAATCTTTTTGATTTCTTGGACTGGCGGTGACGGTGGGGGCGAGAGTTCTAATCCTAAATCCCGTACGTGTGCAAGCGAAGCTTCATGCACTAGCCTGCCCCTTTGGCGGCCCCAGTCCCCAACGGGCCACGGCTCCGTAACCGTCTGCAGTCCTAGTGTTGGAGCACCCAGAGAGATTGCCGGGAGGTGAGCAGGCCGACGCGGAAGGTGAGTCAGTCGGGATCCGCCTTTGAAGCCGTACTCGATCCCGAGGCTCAGGATTCCTTCCGCTCCTTTTCCAGGAAAGTGGGAACTCGGAGGTGATCCTGATGATCCTGGATCTGGGCAGCCTGGACTCCGTGCGAGCTTTTGCGCAGACCTTCTTAGAATCGGAGCCCCGTCTGGACATCCTCATCAACAACGCAGGTGGGGGCAGAGCAGACCCTCCCCCCCCCCCCCGGGTCTCCGGGGGAGGAAGATTACCGTCTCCGGGATTTTCAGTTCCTTTGAGAAATGTTTCTCTCCTATTCGTAGTTGTTTACTTTCCGTATGCCGCCTTCATTATCATTTTTACAAGTAACTCAAGGTTACTTGTGAACGGATCCAACACTCCTTCCCCCTCCTATTTCCCTCTAAACAACAACCCTGTGAGGGAGGTTGGGGAGAGAGAGAGGCTGGCCCAACGTCACCAGCTGGCTTTTGTGCCTAAGGCGGGACTAGAACTCCCCGTCTCCTAGTGGCTCAAAGCCACCCAGCTGGCTTTCATGGCTTAAGGCAGGATTGGGGACTCATGTCCCCCCATTTTCTACGCTTAACCACTAGGCCAAACTGACTTAACTGACTATTGTCTTAACCACTAGACCAAACTGGATGCTTTACATGCAGTCCTCGACTTACGACCATGATGGAGCCTGCCCATTATGGTCGTAAGTTGTGATGGTGCTAAATCCCGTCACCCGTGTGGCCAACACGATTTTACATTCTTTTTTTGAGGCTATTGTTAAGCGAACCAATTGTTCACTATCGGGTGTTTTTGTTGAAAACTGCAAGTAAATTCCTTTTTTTTGACAAAAATGCCATAAATCACAGTCATTTCCCAGGTTTCCAAGGTCGAACTGGTTGCCAAGCACCAGGTTGCAATCGTGTGATGTGGCCACAAGGGGGAGCCACTGGAAGTTTGGAACCCGCTTGTTGTTACCTTTCATTAGATCAGTGTTTCTCAACCTTGGTAACTTGAAGATGTCCGGACTTCAACTCCCAGAATTCCCCAGCCAGCGAATGCTGGCTGGGGAACTCTGGGAATTGAAGTCCGGACATCTTCAAGTTGACAAGGTTGAGAAACACTGTCCTAACCACTGCTGGGGAATTCTGGGAGTTGAAGTCCGGACATCTTCAAGTTACCAAGGTTGAGAAACACTGCATTAGATTGTGAAGTGACCCGTTGTAAGCCAAGGGCTGCATGTAATCCGCTTACTTTTCTGGCAGGGGTCTTTCAGGGTGGCCAAACCGCCGATGGCTTTGACCAGGCCTTCCAGGTCAACCACTTGGCCCACTTCCTGCTGACCCACCTGCTCCTCGACCGGCTGAAGCGCTGCGCCCCGAGCAGGATCGTAACTGTGGTCTCCAGTATCCATGTTTTGGGGAAGATCGACTTTCGGACCATCCACAGGCCGGTGGAAGGGATGTGGAAAGCTCTCCATTCGTACTCCAACAGCAAACTAGCCAACGTTCTCCAAGTGAGAGAGTTGGCCAACCGACTGCAAGGAACCGACGTCACCTGCTACGCGGTTCATCCAGGTAAGTGGAAGTCCGGCTCCAAGGCGCCCCAGATCGAGCCCCCCGGTATCCCACTGGGTGCTCCCTCGACCTCCTATGCAGACCACTCAGGGAGTTTCCTCCACCAATAGCAATAGCAATAGCAGTTAGACTTATATACCGCTTCATAGGGCTTTCAGCCCTCCCTAAGCGGTTTACAGAGTCAGCATATTTCCCCCAACAACAATCCGGGTCCTCATTTTACCCACCTCGGAAGGATGGAAGGCTGAGTCAACCTTGAGCCAGTGAGATTTGAACAGCCGAACTGCTGAACTGCAGTCAGCTGAAGTAGCCTGCAGTGCTGCATTTAACCACTGCGCCACCCAGGCTCAGCTGCGGAGGGAGAACGTCTCCCACCATCCCAGGTCCCGAATCCTAGAATCTTAGTGTGGGAAGGGCCTTTGGAGGTCATACAGGAGACCCTACATCAGGGCTCTGCAACGTTCAACATTCAAAGCCATTTGGACCTGTTTCCCCCAGAAAATAAAACACAAAACCTGTGTGGGAGTGGACAACTCAAGGTCACTCACTCCAACCCAGTCAGATGACTGGGGTTCCACCACAAATGCGCGAATGACAAAAGCACGCCTGATTAAACCGCGCCGACCAAACCGCGCGATGAAGGAGCGACGAATGAGCCCTGAAGCGCTCCGACAGAAGCGCCCTGTAACCTAACCCTTAACCTAACCCTAACCCTAACCCTAACCCTAAACCTTACCTTAACTTAAATCGCGCTTCTGTCGGCGCGCTGTTGTCGGCGCGCTGTTGTCGATGCGCTTTTGACATCGCGGTTTTAGCCCCGCGGTTTTGTCGGCGTGCTTATGACATTCACGCTTTTGTCGGGTCACGGATGACTGGCCCCTAGCTACGCCTACCCAGCAGAGAACCCGTTGTTAAAAAATAGCGGGAGCCGTGGTGGGTTGCAGGCAGCACGCCCCAGTACGGGCATACTGGACCCTGCCCGGAGCACTGGGTACCATTCCGGTACAGTGCTCCGGAGGGCCCACCCGCGCTCCTTACCTGTCTTTAAAGTCTTCCGTGCATGCGCACAGTGCGTACAGTGGCTGCATGATGCTCCGCTGAGCAGCTGCAGCGTCGCGGAAGCTCACGGAGGTGTCGCTGGATGGTAACCGGAACCCACCACCGACCGGGAGCCACAAAACCCCTTTGACATATCTCCCTCTCTGTCTCTCTCTCCCTCCCTCCGTCTGTATCTCTCTATCTCCCCCATCTGTATCTCTCTTTATGTTTCTGTCTCTCTCTCCCTCTCTCTGTATGTGTTTGGGGATGGGGATGTGTCTCTCCCCCCCCCACTTCTGATATGAGGCACAGTAAACTTTAGCGCGCTTCCCAATGGGGGAGATGAGTTCCCCTCCTCCTCCTGGAGCCCATTCCACCTTCCCGCCTCTCCGCTAACAACAGGACGTGGCCGAAAGCTCGGAGCCTGAAGCGGCGGGAGGGCTGCCTTGGGTGCAAATATGGCACGGAGGCAAGTACGGGGCCACTTCACTCCTGCAGTAAGACCCCAGCGTCCCTCCTCCCCCTCCTTCTCTTGCAACCCCCTGGCCATCTGTGGCGGGGCCGGGGGGGTGCGCACGTGCGGGGAGACCCTCCTAGAGCAAGCGGCCGGGCTCGGCCAAAGGGCAGCATAGGTGGAAGCAAGGTGGCCAGCCGCTCGCTTGAGAAGGGTCTCTCCGCTCGTGCACACACACACACCCCGGCCCCGCCACAGATGGCCAGGGGGTCATGAGGGGGGGGAGGGTTGCCTGAAGGGAAGCCTCCTCCACGGCTCGCAGTTGTTCCTCACCCAGCCCTGATTCCCCAAAAGTTGCCAAGAACAAAGAGAAGGACTAGTGAAGAGGCCCAAGGAGAGCTCGCTGGCTTTCAGAGAGAGAGAGAGAGAGAGAGAGAGAGAGAGAGGGAGGGAGGGAGGGAGAAAGAGAGAGAGACAGAGAGAGACAGAGAGACAGAGACAGAGAGAGATAGAGAGACAGAGACAGAGAGAGAGAGACAGAGAGAGAGAGACAGAGAGAGAGAGACAGAGAGAGACAGAGAGAGAGAGAGAGACAGAGAGAGACAGAGAGAGACAGAGACAGAGAGAGATAGAGAGACAGAGACAGAGAGAGAGACAGAGAGAGAGAGACAGAGACAGAGAGACAGAGAGAGACAGAGAGAGAGAGAGAGACAGAGAGAGACAGAGAGAGACAGAGACAGAGAGAGAGACAGAGACAGAGAGAGAGAGACAGAGAGACACAGAGAGAGAGAGAGACAGAGAGAGAGAGAGAGAGAGAGAGAGAAAGAAAGAGAGAGAGAAGAAAAACACACACAAACGGGGGGGGTCAGCCCCCTTTTCCTGCTGCCCTGAGCTTCTACCTATATACAACTGCCTGTATTAGCCACTTAATTCCAATGGATTCATGTGTGTGACAACACACACAAACACACAAACACTATTTTAGCCAACTCGGGAAACAGACAAACCATCATTAAGTAATATTATTTATTTGAACCTATTAGCCATCCAACGACCGTGGATTCAGGTGTGCAATGCAGAACACAGGCACACAAACACACACACACACAAACACACACACACACACCTTTTGCATCATGGCCCGCTCACTTCAGCATTGGGTCTTCCGAAAATTATTTAAAGTGGGCAACGGGTGTTGTTCATGCGTGATTTCCTCCTCCTCCCTCTGGGTCACCCTGGAAGGTGCTCCCTTCCATCCTGGGGGCCCTTCACACAACCAACTCTCTTTTGCTTTCAGGAGGTGTTAGGACCGAAATCGGCCGCTCTTTTCCAACGTGGTCATCTCGGTTGCTTTGGTTCATGACACTCTTCAGCCGAGATTGCCAGGCAGGCGCCCAGACCTCCATTTACTGCGCCACCGAGGAGGGCATCGAGGGGCTGAGCGGGAGGTATTTCGAGGACTGCCGGCCGAAGGTGCCCTGGCCACAGGCCTGCGATGACCAGCTGGCCAAGAAGCTCTGGGAATTCAGCGAGAGGCTGCTGGGACTGACCGCTTAAGACGGGACAGAGTTGGAGTTTGGGGCAACTGAAAGCAGGTGTCCGATTAAACTGGGGGATCAAACTGCAGGGAATCCGGAAACTTCCCAGAGGTTGTGTTTGAGGTGGAAATTCAAGGGTTGAATTTCTAAGAAGTTCAAAAATTAGAAAGCATTGTGTGGCCCAGTGTTGCCCAAAGACTCTCATTTGTGACTTATTATTTTTGGTGAATAAAGGCTGTTCCTGACCTGTTTTAAAAGGGGGGTGTGTTTTACTTGTGGATCAATCCTTTCTCATCATCAGAACATGGACTTGCTTAACAAACGAAATGCTGGGCTCATTTGTCGTAAACTGAGGACTTCCTGTATAGGTAGAGGAGGGCATGGAGATGAATCAGGAAATGCCAAGATCCAAAAACAGAGAGTGGCAGGTAGTGAGTGAATCTCTGCCAAAGAGATTCCTGGACTCTTCAATACCTAGAGTTAGAATCTTGCCAGGTCAAAGCAGTTTACTATCTCATTGTCAGCTTCTGCTTTACTGTCGCTTCAGCTGCCATGAAACGGGGGGGGGGAGGGCATGGTATTTGGGAGGGGTTACTCATTGTGCTGGAGGAAAGTTCTGGAGTTCATCGACTGTTCGGACTGCGCATGCGTGGGTGTTTCCCGCCTGGACTAACGGCACCGACATTCCATCTTCGTGATGCCTTTTGAAGTTATCTCACACCTGACACTTGAAAGACTTATGATTGGGCTGGGATGGTGATGCCAAGGGGTGGGGAATGGGCTATTCTATATATCAACTGCTTTCGCGCCTAATTGACCAGACTTCGCTATGCATTGACTTTTAACCATTTTTAATTAGTAAAAGTACATTTGATTTCTACGAATGGAGTCTCATGGTTTTCCTTTCCTAATTAATAAATGGAGAAGATCTGACAGTTAGCGAAGTCTCATCAACACCTTTCCAGGAGACTACAATCTACCGTGGGAGGTGCAAAAACTACAAAGGAGGCACAACAGAGGGGGGAAAAATGTCTGCGCCAACCAGTGATGGTGAAAAAGAAAAAGAGACCTCTGAAATCTTGTTTCCTGAAGAATTGGCTCAGCTGGAGATATCGTGCCCTGCTAGCCCTCCCCGTTGGTCTTTGTCAGTGGGACAAAGAGAGGAGGGGGCCACCTGGGATGCGGGCGTTACCAGACGAAAACACCAAGAAAGGCCGTTGGCGGCAGCCGAACAAAGACCCCAGGAAAGAGATCAACCTGATTTACTTGGAACCGAGGTATTATGGGCTAAGTTTTGGGGAAGGCGAGGAGACCGAGAGGCGATGGGGCCGAGAAAACCCACGAGCAGCTTCACCACCCCCCCCAACCAGGGATGCTGCCAGACCAGGGGCTCACCGTTATTTGGGTCGTTACAGATTTATTTTCCAAACAGGTTCATTTTATCCCTTGCCACAAAATTCCTTCTGCTAAGGCTCTCGCTAAGCTCTTCATCTCCCATATTTACCGGTTGCATGGAGTGCCTGATCGTATCATTTCTGACCGAGGTGTTCAGTTCACCTCGACCTTCTGGAAGGAATTTCTCAAGCGCATTGGCTCCGCCCAGGGCCTAAGCTACGCCCACCACCCTCAGACTAATGGGGCCTGTGAGAGGACTAATTCTGTTCTAGAACAGCATGTACGTTGTTTCATTAATTATCAGCAAGACGATTGGGTGGACTTGTTGCCACACCCTGAAGTTGCCTACAACAATTCTGTTCATTCCAGCACTGAATCACCTGGACTTGGAGAAAGACAAGGAGAAGTAGAAGAGAAACAACAAAACACACAACTACAAGGCAGGAGGTATCGCTTTTCCCCTCCGGTTCCCGTCCTTTGAAGCCTCAGGATTATCTCAGGCTGCAGACGGCTCCCGTGAATTCCTCACCTCCCTCTCCGGTCCCAATAAATCCCAAGCATTTCCCTTCCTCTTCCTTTGTCTCTCGTCAAGTTCTGAGTAGAGGCAGAGCATCACAAGTCAGCCTCGGCACGTTGTGCACCAAGAACTATCTAGAGCAGGGCAAGAAGCAGATTACAATGTACAAGATGTACATCATCTGCAAATTATAAGGTAGGAGCCGCCTTGAAACTCTTTCTCCCACGGACAATGTAAGGTAAAGGTTCCCCTTGTACATATGTGCTAATCGTTCCCAACTCTAGGGGGCGGTGCTCATCTCCCTTTCGAATCCGAAGAGCCAACGCCGTCCAAAGACGTCTCCGTGGTCGTGTGGCCGGCATGACTAAACTCCGAAGGCGCACGAAACGCTGTTCCCACCAAAGGCGATTCCTATTTTGCTACTTGCATTTTTTACGTGCTTTTGAACTGCTAAGTCGGGCGGAGTTACGGGAGCTCCCTCCATTACGCGGCGCTAGGGATTCGAACAGCCAACCTGTCTGATCGACAAGCTCAGCGCCTTAGCCACCGCGTCCCTTCAATAAAGACAAGCTAAGAACTGAAACTCCCTTGCAAAAAGTTACACATGTTCACACTCCTCCTGGCCCTCCCCTTGACGGTTTCATCTTCAGCCAATAGGGAGCTGCCTAAGCGTTTTGAGAATCACTCGGGTGTTTGGGTCAGCATGCGTGGCCTTGAACATTGGCACAAACTGGTTCCCTGCCTCCCTGGTCTTCGCCAAGCTGTCGTCGTCCCCAGTTCCCATCACATCCCCATACAGGTTCATTGCCCACCTGTCCCCCATGCCTCCACCCTCCTCACTTTTGTTGGCAGGATGCTGGCAAGGCGCCAAGCCGAAGACGGTAGAACTGATATTGTCATACGAAGAAAACCCCTGCCGAAGGGCATCCGGCCTCTTCCCCATCTGAGTATTGAGGGAAGGGAATCAAGCTATTCTCCAAGAACAAGAAGCAATGGGTGGAAACTAATCAAGGAGAGAAGCAACGTGGAAATTAAGGAGAAACTTCCTGACAGTGAGAACAATTCATCAGTGGAACAGAAGTTGCCTCCAGACATTGTGGATGCCCCAACACTGGAAGTCTTTAAGAAGATGCTGGATAGCCATTGGTCTGGAACGGTGTAGGGTCTCCTGCCTGAGAAGGGGGTTGGACCAGAAGACCTCCAAGCAGAGGTGAAATTCAGCAGGTTCTGGAGAACTGGTAGCAGAAATTTTGAGTAGTTCGGAGAACCGGCAAATACCACCTCCAGCTGCCCCGGGGAGGGGAGGGGGATTTTGCAGTGCCACGCCCACAGAAGGGCCTCTAAGGTCCCTTCCAATTCTCCTATTCTGTTCCATTCCATAGATGCAGGATCTGAGCAATGGTGGTTATAACAAAGAGACCCCTCTCTTTCACTGGACCCCCAAAGGTCTGAGAAAGGGGGGCTGAGACATTAGAGGCCATATTCTGGGTTAGAAATCAGGGCGAAGGGAGGACCTGAAAGAAAATCTCTTCTAGATCGGGCGCCCCATGAATACGGCGCCCCCCTCTCAAGGGAGGGGCTGCTTGGAGGTCCCCGCACCACTCCTGCCCCAATGCTGCCCCCCTGCCCACCCCTGGCCTTAGGGGCAGGTCACAGAGCCAAGGGACATGCGGCAACAGAAGGCAGAGGGAGGGGGGTGGAGGGAGGCCCCCTCCCTCTGCATGCAATAGCAATAGCAATAGCAATAGCAGTGGACTTATATACCGCTTCATAGGCCTTTCAGGCCTCTCTAAGCGGTTTACAGAGTCAGCATATTGCCCCCAACAATCTGGGTCCTCATTTTACCCACCTTGGAAGGATGGAAGGCTGAGTCAACCCTGAGCCAGTGAGATTTGAACCGCTGACCTGCTGATCTAGCAGTAGCCTGCAGTGCTGCATTTAACCACTGCGCTACCTTGGCTCCTATGCAAGGAGACCAGGCATTGCAAGCAAGGCAACCTCAGGGTTAGGATGGGAGACCACCAGGAGAGGCCAGGAGGAGGGGCCCTTCTTACCTATCTAGGTTCCTTCACTGCTTCCCTCCTTCTCCTTCCAATCTCCTACCTCCCCCTCCCTCTTTCCTTCCTTTCATTTCATTCATTTCATTTATTATATTTATATGCCGCCCTTTCCCCCCGAAGGGGACTCAGGGCGGCTCACAACTCGAACCGGGGAGGGGGATACAGACAAAAGATTTAAAAACAACAACATAACAGTATATAATTTAAAACTCACAACAGTCATACCATTCGAGACGGGGACAACAGCTCTTTAGCCCCAGGCCTGTCGGAACAGCCAGGTTTTAAGGGCTTTGCGGAAGGCCTGGAGGGTGGTGAGGGTTCCAATCTCCATGGGGAGCTCGTCCCAGAGGGTCGGAGCAGCCACAGAGAAGGCTCTCCTCCGGGTAGTCGCCAGTCGACACTGGCCGGCAGATGGAATTCGGAGGAGGCCTAATCTGTGGGATCTGATCGGTCTGGTGGAGGTAATTGGCAGCAGGCGGTTTCCTTTCCCTTCCTCCCTCCCTCCATTCCTTCCTTCTTACCTATCTACCTTCCTTCACTTATTCCTTCTTTCTCCTTCCCTCCCTTCTTCCCTCCCTCCCTCTTTCCTTCCATCTTTCCTTCCTTCCTTCCTTCTTACCTATCTTCCTTCACTGCTTTCCTCCTTCTCCTTCCATCCCTCCCTCCCTCTCTCCTTCCTTCCTTCCTTCTTACCTACCTACCTTCACTGCTTTCCTCCTTCTCCTTCCCTCCCTCCCTCCCTCCCTCCTTCCTTCCTTCCCTCCCTCCTTCTTACCTACCTTCCTTCTTTCGCTGCTTCCCTCCTTCTCCTTCCATCCCTCCCTCCCTCTCTCTTTCCTTCCTTCCTTCCCTCTTTCCTTCCTACCTACCTTCCTTCCTTCGCTGCTTCCCTCCTTCTCCTTCCCATCTCCTTCCCTCCCTCCCTTCCTAGCCCAGGAGGGGACGGGGGGGGGAGGGCCAGAGGGCTGCAGGCTAGTGATGGTTAGGGACCTCCTAGGACGGGATACCACCAGGAAAGACTGAGAGGAGTAGACGATAGTAGGGCGGCTCTGCACGTGGCTGGAGCTCGGGAGCTCGCATTCTCTGATATACCGGTACCCGCGGGGAGGGGGCGGGGGGCGGGGGCGGGGGAGGGCCTCGGAGATAAAAAGGAAGGCAGCTGGCGAGGCCGGGCAGGGATCGGACCATAGAGGCGCTGCGGGTGGCCGCGGGAGTGTTGCTGGAGCTCTACTCGCTGCTGTACCACAAGTTCGGGACGGCCACCCGGTGCCGGAACGCGGTCAGCCTGCGGGGCAAGACGGTGCTCATCACAGGTCAGTTGGAGGGGCATTGCCTTTCTTCCACCACACCCCTCTTCCTCCCTTCCATAAGCCCCCCCCCACCTCAGGGGCTCCGTTCAGGATGAAACTCCCGGGGCAAAAGCGCAGCGCGAAGGTGAAAGGGAGACGCGAGTGGAAAGGTTTCTCCGCGGGGTTTCTGCCCCATCCAGGCCCTCTTCTTTGGGGCAGCCCCTCCAATGCTGGAAGGCTGCCCTCGTGCCAGCCTGTTGCTTCTCTTTAGGTGCCAGTTGATTGGCATAGGAGGGGCTGGAGACCAGCTCATTTCAGGTGGGGACAGGAGTCCCTTCCCTTCATCCCTGGCTCTGCTTTGGGCACCTCAAAGCTCTCCTCCTCCTCCTCCTCCCACCTGGGATGGAGAGAAGCCGGGGGCCGTTCGGAGGAGGAGAAGCTGAGGACGCAGAAGAGCCAGCTCGGCCCTCGGAGAGAGGCTGAATGTTGAATGAATGTTGAATGTTGATTTTATTTATATGCCGCCCTTTTCCCCCAAAGGGGACTCAGGGCGGCTCACAACTCAAACAAGGGAGAGGGGGATACAGACAATTTGACAACAACACAAAACAATACGTAATTTAAAAACACACAACAGTCATACCAATTCGAGACGGGGGCAACAGCTCTTTAGCCCCAGGCCTGTCGGAACAGCCAGGTTTTGAGGGCTTTGCGGAAGGCCTGGAGGGTGGTGAGGGTTCGAATCTCCACGGGGAGTTCGTTCCAGAGGGTCGGAGCAGCCACAGAGAAGGCTCTCCTCTGGGTAGTCGCCAGTCGACATTGGCCGGCGGATGGAATTTGGAGGAGGCCCGCTCTGTGCGATCTAATCGGTCTATTGGAGGTAATTGGAGGTAATTGGCAGGATCAAGTGGCACGTTCAACACTCCCACAAAACGAAGCCAAGATCCAGGATCAGGAGTGACAGTTGCCAGCTGGCAGATTCCAGTTCAGGTACTGAAATAGTCCCTGATGCCAAGAACAGTTACACCAGAAACAGGAAAGTTTGGTTTCATGGCGAAAGCACCAGGATTGAAAACAGGAGGTGGCGAGTTCTAGTCCTGCCTTAGGCGTGAAAGCCAGGCTAAAGGGACTGGAACTCACTGTCTCCTGGCGATTGGGCCAAAGTCACCCAGCTGGCTTTCTATCTAAGGTGCTAGTGGAGGAATTCTAAGGAACTAGAATTCACAGTCCCCTGGTAGAAACCTGGTGCCTTCACCACTAGAGTAGTTAGGTAGGTAGGTAGATAAAGGGATAGAGAGAGAGAAATAGAGAGATAGAGAGAGAGTGTGTGTAGGTAGGTCGGTAGGTAAGTAGAGGGATAGAGAGTGAGAAGTAGAGAGAGAAATACAGTAGGTAGGGATAGAGAGAGAGTAGTTAGGTAGGTAGATAGGTAGGTAGATAAAGGGATAGAGAGAGAAATAGAGAGAGGGAGAGAGAAATACAGTAGATAGGTAGGGTGGGAGAGAGTAGTTAGGCAGGTAGGTAGATAAAGGGATGGAGAGAGAGAGAGAAATACAGTAGGTATGGAGGGAGAGTGTGTGTAGGTAGGTAGAGGGCCAGAGAGAAAGAAATTCAGTAGATAGGGAGGGATAGAGAGAAAGTAATTAGGTAGGTAGATAAAGGGATAGAGAGAGAAATACAGTAGGTATGGAGGGAGAGTGTGTGTAGGTAGGTAGAGGGACAGAGAGAGAAATTCAGTAGATGGGGAGGGATAGAGAGAGAGTAGTTAGGTAGGTAGATAGGTAGGTAGATAAACGGATAGAGAGAGAAATAGAGAGAGGGAGAGAGAAATACAGTAAGGGAGGGAGAGTGTAGTTAGGTAGGTAGATAGGTAGGTAGATAAAGGGATAGAGAGAAAAATAGAGAGAGAGAGGGAGAGAGAAATACAGTAGATAGGGAGGGAGAGTGTAGTTAGGTAGGTAGATAGGTAGGTAGATAAAGGGATAGAGAGAAAAATAGAGAGAGGGAGAGAGAAATACAGTAGATAGGGAGGGAGGGAGAGAGTAGTTAGGCAGGTAGGTAGATAAAGGGATGGAGAGAGAGAGAGAAATACAGTAGGTATGGAGGGAGAGTGTGTGTAGGTAGGTAGAGGGACAGAGAGAGAGAAATTCAGTAGATAGGGAGGGATAGAGAGAGAGTAGTTAGGTAGGTATAGATAGATAGATAGATAGATAGATAGATAGATAGATGATAGATAGATAGATAGATAGATAGATAGATAGATAGATAGATAGATAGATAGTAGGTATGTAGGGAGAGAGAGAGTGTGTAGGTAGGTAGGTAGTTAGAGGGATAGGGAGAGAGAAATAGAAATAGAGAGAAATACAGTAGATAGGTGGGTGTTTCTGCTGGCATAGCATTTGATCAATGTAATTCTCTTCAATCAGTTAAAGAGCTTTCCGAAGGGGGGGGAGTTTTTGCACTCTGCAAACCTCCCAAAAACGGCCCATTTTTCACAAAAACGAGCCCGTTTTTTTGTCAAAATCTTGCAGGCATAGCCTTATGGAGGCTTATAGAGTGCTGCTGGGGGCTGGGGGGGGGCAAAAAATGGCCCGTTTTCTGCTCATTTCTGCCCTCTGCAGCCCCCAGGAGCTCTCCGAAAGCCTCCATAAGGGTATGCACAGCCACTTTGGTGAAGGGGCGGGGCTTTGGGAGGAAAAAAATGTTGTATTCGGTGTATAAGACGCACATAGATTTTCAGCCTATTTTTGAGGGAAAAGGGTGAGTCTTATACTCTGAAAAATACGGTAGCTGTTCTCACTGTCGGGGAAATAGAAGTCTTAAGATTTCTATTCCTCTTTTAGGGGAAATATTCTACTCTGCCTTTTTAATATATTTCCTAGAATATTGCATCCCATTTTTGAAAAGCCTTTCATTTCTTATGACTTATTTGCCGCTCATCTCACTACAAAGCGGCCCTTTCAAAGACCCACAGGGAGGCTGCCAGGGTTGTAACCAAAGGTGGGTTCTTACCTGTTCGGCCTGGTTCAGCCGAGTAGGTGTAACTTGGCCTGCCAGGCCCCTGAACGGGTTTTATCAGTGGTGCCGTAGGCACTGCCGTCTTGTTTTTTGCTTCTGCATATGCGCAGAAGCTTTTTTTAAACTACTGCACATGTGCGTGTAGCACACATCGTAACTCACAGGCTCTTGACCAGGAATGCTGAGCTGTACTCCAACTGTCCCGCAGATGGTGGGTTCCTGTGGAGGGTTGGTTTTACCCAATTCTGGCCTACGACAGGAAGAATCAGTGGCCATGAACATGTTTGAAATATTGGGATCCTGTGAAAAATGGCTGTACGTCCCATTTTTCAGTGCCTTCGTACCTTCAAACAGTCACTAAAAGAATGGTTTGTAAGTCGAGGACTACTGTTGTGACTCAGCAGATGTCTTCTGTGAGTCTTTTTGGGATACAAGATTCATTATGCAGCTGGGGCTCGTTAGGGGCATATTCTGGGGATAAAAGGACGGATGGTGCCACGCCCTAGTCGCAGGAGTCAACGTTCCTTGGTTCGTTCAACATTGTTTGATCATCAGTCGTGGTTTATGTAAGATTCACTTGGATAAGTGCTTTGTATTTTTGTAACCCTGATTCATAGAGACTTTGGAAGAAGTGTTTTGCTTTCGTTTTGTTCAAATTGTGTTGCCGTAAGAAAGATTTGTTTTCATTCCGTTATCTGGTCAAAGACTGTATTTATGTTATTTTTGGGCTCGAAGCCAGTCTGAGCCAAGAACTGATAAAGAAAAGTCCTTTTAATTTTGTCTGCCTGCCGTTTGTTAACGAGCCGTGAAGGGGGGACAGAACAGCTACCTGTATTATATCTGAATAATTTTAAGCCATTCTTCTTTGTGGATGTAAGACCACTCTGAAACAGTTGTGAAAATCATGCCCTGAGGGCTTCCGGGGGGAGGGGCCTGCCGTCGCCGGTAGCTCAACGGAGCTGCCCTCAGAGTTCTGGTTCGTATATCTATTAAGATCTATAGATATCTCTTTTTTCAGGCAAGGAAAAAGCAGGGAGGGACTCAGTCGTTAGAATCCTCTTTGTAGTTCACAGCTTTTTTTTTTTTTTTTTGGCTGTGAACAGAGAAGAAGGTTCAACAAAAGCTGAGTCATTCACTCCGGCCAGATCTTCTCAGCTGTTTTTTTTCAGCTCAAGGCAAGTTACCCCCCCCCTCAGGACAAATTTTTGAAATTAAGTTATTTAAAATCAATCCGAGCAGCGACCATTCCCGAGAACCCTTTTTTTTATTATTATTCAAAATACCAGCTTCAATTTTATAAAAAACTCCTTTGTTTAATTGTTTTTTAAAATGGCGATTTTATAGCTTCCGCATTTGTTACACAATATATTTCCACCTTCCTGGCACAGAATCAAGGGAATAACTTCTCACAAATTAATTAGCCCTGTTTGCTTGAAGACTTCTTTTTATCAATTGCCAAAAGTTTATTGAAAGTACCTTATCTTAAACCAACGTGAGCAGAGACTCTGTTTGTTTCCTTTTTATAATGGCTCCGAAATCAAAGCAGTCTAGACGTTTTTTTAACAACTCATCCCAAGCAATTGTTACAAAGCCGCAGCTCTTGCCTTCTACGCCCTCTACTGGAGATTTGTTAACGAAAGAATTTCTTTTTGAAACTCTTAAAGAATTTAGAGAGGAAATGAAGCAACTTATTTCGGACTTATGTGACAAGCTTGATGCCAAGATTGCTCAAACAAAGGAGGATATGATCGGAGTCATAACTGTAATGACAGATTATATTGCTGGAATGGAAGATAAGCTGGAGCTCCTGGAGGAAGCTAATTCTAACCTGACGTCCAAAATTGAAGTGTTGCAACAGGAAGTTGAAAACGCAGAAAGACAACTTGTTATGACAAATTATAAAAAGACTGCGCTTGCAATAAGAGTTAGGGGATTGCGTGAAAATGAACAGGAGAATTTGAAACAGACTTTTTCCGAGGCTTTCAGTTGTTTGGTGGGAAGTCCGGGACTCAACTTTGATTGGCAGATCCAAAAAATTTACCGCCATAATTCGTGGGCGGCAAAACAGAGACAGCTTCCGAGAGATATAATTATATATTTTACTACAAGAGAATCCAGAAATGCGATATTACAAGAGTTTTATAATAACAGGCTGCGAATTGATGGACAGAACTTGATCGTTTACAAAAAAATACTACCCCAAATGTTAAGAGCCAGGAGAGACTATGCTTTTCTAACTAAAGAACTCAGAAATTGTCAGATACAGTACAGATGGGATGTTCCATTTGGTATTATAGTTACATTTGATGACCAAAAATATCGTCTCAACTCTGTTTGGGAAGCCCGAGATTTTTATTATAAGATCCTAAAGGCGGGACATCCTGAATCACTTGGACTTGGAGAAAGACAAGGAGAAGTAGAAGAGAAACAACAAAACACACAACTACAAGGCAGGAGGTATCGCTTTTCCCCTCCGGAAGGGCAGAAGAGCAGAGAACAAGGACTTAGTCGTGCTTCCAAAACATTTGCTTAATTCTTAACTTGAACAATACTCTGTGACTTCTGTCTTGCATAAAATGGTATAGTTGTATATCGATGAAGAGTCATTAAGGCTGAAAGAACTGATGCTGATTTCCTCGGAAAATATATTGTATGGGACTTAAAAAAGACTTGATGGATAACTCTGAACTTTTATATAAATTGCTCATGATTTATTTTCTAGGGTGAGGAGGGCGGAGATCGTGGTGTTCCTGGATCGTGGTTCAGGTTGAATGGAGTTGGGAAGTGTGGTGTAGATGGGAGGGTAGTGAAGGTTGAATTAGAGCTTATTTTGAGCCAGAAAGTAAGTTGATTTTTGTATAAACTGTTACCTGAATATAATGTTTGGAAGGATATACCCAGGGAGTTTGCAGGAAGGCGGAGCAAATATGAGAGGAGTACGGATGAAAATAAAATATATATATATGGACACGGGTAGAGGCAGGACAAGAAGAGTTGGAAAAGGAAACCGAGAGAAGAATTTGAGATGTGTTTAAATTGCTTCATAGAGAAGGAGGCATAAAAGGGACAAATTAAAGGTTTGGAAATAGACAGATATTTAGATAAAGAGATAAGGCTCCTAGCTAGAGTAGAATTCTATTTGATTAACTTACTTGGTTTCAATATAGTTTGAAATCCTGCAAGTAATTAATTAATTGAGATCAGGAATGATGTACATTGTTTAAGTTCTAATAATGATGGGAAGCTGAGCTCAATGTAGAGAGTTTATTGATTTTTCCCTTTTTTTTGTTTTTTTTTAATTCCTTTCTTTTTTCCTTTCTCTTTTATCTATTAATTTTTAACCTATTTGGTTCTAATATACTCTAGACTGTGTTTGATAAAAAGCTATGCCGGGTATGGGATCTGGGAAGTCGGAAGGGGGGTAGGGAGGGGGGTTTACAGGGGGGAGGGGGGGAGGGGGGAAACATAGTTTCAATTTCCAAAACAATAAGAACCCACTTGTATACTGTTGCTCCTTTTTCTTTTTTTTTTCTTTTCCTTTCCTTTTTTCTTTTCTTTTCTTTCAATTTTAGTATAAAATACAAATCGAATAGATTAATGAATAATAGAAATACACCGAAGTGAGGAGTAGAGGGAAAGAAGAGGGAGGAGTAGAGAGGGAGTGAGAGGGGAATGTAAGGAGGGTGAGATGGAGGGAAGGGGAGAAAGGAATGTTTGAGGGGGAGGGGAAGTAGAAGAGGGGAATGCTGGAGGGGAGAAATGAAAGTTGGAGGGGGAGAAGAAAGGGTGTATGGAGGGTTGAAGTGTTATGTTGGTTTTCTATGGTGGAATATAAGATGAGTTGTGTTTACTGTTTTCTTAATTGCACAGTATATAAGTGATTGTATAAAATGAAAATGAAAATGAAATAAAACAGTCTTCATGCGAAAATCATGCCCTGAGTCAGAGTTTCTCAACACGGGCGTCTTCAAGTTGTTACTTGCTTTTAATTCTGGGAATTTAAATTGGGGAAAGCCCACCCGGCTTAAAGTTGCCAAGGTTTAGAAACCCTGCCAGAGAAATGTTTCACCGTGTGACACCATAACAACTACAAGCACGAATACAGACTCAGCTCCTGGATCCCCATCAAAGGCTGGGCGATCTCGGTGAATCCTTTCTCTGCCCTTTCCTAGGTGGAAATACTGGGATCGGGAAGGCCACGGCGGTGGATCTGGCCCGGAGAGGCGCCCGCGTCATTCTGGCATGCCGCAACAAAGCGAGAGGAGAATCGGCTGTGCATGACATCCGACGGGTAAGCGCCCGGCGTGCGGTTCTCTTATTTCCTCCTTTCTTCTGCATCCAGGTGTTTTCCTCATGGTTTTTATTCATTTGTTTAGCGCAGTGTTTCTCAACGTTGGCAACTTGAAGATGTCTGGACTTCAACTCCCAGAATTCCCCAGCCAGCATTCACTGGCTGAGGAATTCTGGGAGTTGAAGTCCAGACATCTTCAAGTTGCCAAGGTTGAGAAACACTGATTTAGCGTATGGCATCTAAAGAGAGCATGTGATCTTTGATACACAACACGGATAAAACACACTATAAGAGTAATAAACATATATGCACAAAGACAAACGTATGTTTAAATAAAGCACCAACAAATACATGTATATCAAATGGTGGAAAATACAACAGAGGAGGTAAAATATTAAGTTAAGGTACAATTATGATAAAATCTCCATAATATGGGCCCATAGAGTCACAATGGGATAGAGGTTATACAGGTAGTCCTTCACAATTCATTTAGTGACTGTTCAGAATTACAACGGCACTGAAAAAATTGACGGTACCATTTTTCGCGCAACCTTTGCAGCATCCCCATGTTCACATGATCAAAATTCAGACATCCCGCACGGGCCACATTTCTGTGCATGCGCAGAAGCGTCCAGGCAGGTGGGCGGAGCCTCCTGCTGCCGCTACTACCAGTCCGTTTGATCCGGGCCGAACTGTCAGCAAGAGACCTCTGATTTTGATGGTCGCAGTGTCCCAGCATCATAGGATCCCCTTTTGCAACTTTCCGATAAAGACAATGGGGAATTCAATTTACAACCTTGTTACTCACTTAAAAACCACAGTGATTCGCTGAACAACTGTAGCAAGAAAGGTCGTAAATTGGGGCAAAATTTATTTAACAACTATCTTGCTTACCCACAGATATTTGGGGCTCAGAGGTGGTGGTACGTTGAGGATTACTTGTAATTTGATATCGAACTATCTAATTGCTTCTGGTGTGATTGCGATGAGATCATCCTTTCGCGTCTTAAAATTTCCTAACAGTGAGAACAATTAATCGGTGGAACAGAAGTTTCCTCCAGAAGTTGTGAATGCTCCAACACTGGAAGTCTTTAAGAAGATGTTGGATAGCCATTTGTCTGAAACGGTATAGGGTTTCCTGCCTAGGCAGGGGGTTGGACTAGAAGACCTCCAAGGTCCCTTCCAACTCTGCTATTGTATTGTATTAATATATTTAACATCTAACACCTTCGAGACCGCCTACTGCCACATACCTCCCAGCGGCCAGTAAGTTCCCACAGATTGGGCCTCCTTCAGATGCCGTCAGCCAGACAGTGTCGGCTGGCGGGCCCTTGGAGGAGAGCCTTCTCTGTGGCTGCTCCGAGTCTTTGGAACCAGCTACCCCCAGAGATCCGGACCATACCCACTCTCATGGCCTTCAGGAAAGCTGTTAAAACCTGGCTATTCCGGCAGGCCTGGGGCTGTTGACCTCACTGTTGAGGTCCGGCCCCGACTAGAATGAATTTATGAGGTGTTGCTGTTTTAAACCGTTTCTTTCGTTATGTGTTTCGTTATGTGGTTTTTTTTTCCTCTTTATTTTTGTAAGCCGCCCGGAGTCCTTCGGGATTGGGCGGCATATAAATGTGGTTAATAAATAAATAACAATAAATAAATAAATCTACATGCACAGCAGACAAGATAGTCAGCAACACAAGAACATCATGAGGTAAATCAAACAGCATTCAGAGCCCACAGAGGAAAAAGGCGGGGAAAAAGGGAAACACCCCCTTTATACCTAGGCGACCAATCATAGCTTAGATTGCCTCAGGCAGGAGCCAGCACTCTCCAACCAATCAAGAACCACTATACACTTTACTCTTCCAGCTACTCAATTCAATCTCCCAACAGTTCCGATGAGCCTCAGTAGCAAACAACATTCAGAGCCCACAGAAGAAAAAGGCGGGAAAAAGGGGAAATGCCCCATTTACACCCACAGCAACCAATCATAGCGCAGATTGCCTCAGGCAGGAGCCGGCACCCAACTACAACTGTACACTTTACTCTTCCAGCTATTAAGCTCAATATCTTAACACCCTTCCCAGATTTTGGGGGCAATATGCTGACTCTCTGTAAACCGCTTAGAGAGGCCTGAAAGGCCTATGAAGCGGTATATAAGTCTACTGCTATTGCTATTGCTATCCTCCGATTTATTCCTGCACAGCATTTAATGATTGTATATACCACGTTATCTCTGAACACAATCCTGATAACACTATGAATTCTGCTTCAGCTGTGGAAACGGCAACTGAAGTCTGCTTCCTAGATATGCAACCAGCTAGTGTGTTTGCAAACATTATAACAAATACCGACATTGAGTCTCTATCTTGGACGGCATTTGGCCAATTTACTGATGGCCCAATATGGCCTTCTGCCTCGGTTTACCTTTCCCGGTAAACATCCAAGTCGGAAGGACGTTTAAGAGCAATTGATTAGGACACTCTATGAAAAGGGGGGGACCCTGAGAAACGGATTACATTTACTTTTATAGTTAGCACCACAGCAATGGTGGGATTGAGCCAGTTCGCACCACTTCGGGAGAACCGGTTGGTTAACTTTCTAAGCAATTTGGTGAACTGGTTGTTGGAAGAAATCATTAGGGCAGAGAACCGGTTGTTAAATCGCTTGAATCCCACCCCTGCACCACAGGGAACTTCAAAGCAAAATTTGATTGGTTTAGAAATAGCCCTCTCTTCAGTTGCATCAACCAGAATGACAGCACAGCCGTAGAAAAGGGCTTCATCTTCTCGGCAAAAGAAACATTGGCAAAGGGAAAAAGATCAAAACGGGTTTGGCTAAGATACGTTCTCAGTGCTTCTCGCGGTTGGCTTGACGGTTTCCTTTGTTCACTGAGTCTTGAGAACAGCTAAAAACGAAACTGTTACCCACAATGCACTGAATGCCGTCCTGCCAGTCCTGGTTTCCGAAAGAGAGGCCTTTTTCTTGAAGGCTAAGGTTTAGGGGAAATACAATTTAAAAAGCAAATTTAAAAGAAAAGGAAACCGAAGTTAGTAAGCCACTTCAACCGTATTGCACAAACCATGCTTCAAGTATTGGGGCTGGACTAGAAGACCTCCAAAGTCTCCCTTCCAGCTTCTCTTCTCTTCCTCTCTTCTCTTCTCTTCTCTTCTATTCTTTATGCTATGCTATGCTATTCTAAGCTATTATATTCTATATATACCATTCCTGGTTGATCACTCTCATAACCAAGAGCCAGGGTCATACAATCTGGTGCATATAAAACCTTATCAAACGCCTTAAAGGTACCTCTACTGTTCTTTGAGCCTATGCCAAAGAATCAGGGGTGGGTTTCAACCGGTTCGTGTCGGTCCCCGCAAACCAGTTGGTCGACGAACCCGGAAGTAAGTAACTTCCAGGAACGGCGAAGGGCCCACCCGCCTGCCTGCGCTCCTTACCGGTCTTTGAAGGCTTCTGCACTTCCACGCAGGTGCATGGCACTTACAGCGCCTGCGCGATTTTCCGCGAGCAGCTGGATGGCACATACAGCGCCTGCACGATTCTCCACGAGCATCTGGAGCATTGTGCAGGCGCTAAGACGCATGCGTGAACTGCCCGCGTGCACGAGGACGCCGCCGGCCCCGTTCCAACCGAACCGGTTGGAACGGAATCAGCAACCCACCACTGCGAAGAATGATTACCATTGGCCAGGCTGACATATTCCTTGCCGGCTGGTCCCAGACTGGGGAAAAGTGTTGGGTTATGTATAATATGCTCACTATCCAATAATAGGTCAAGGACTTCCTCACAAGGCACACCTACAGAGAGGTCCATCGCCCTCCTGTTCTCCCATGGCAGACCCTCTCCTCCATTGGCCTTAAGGCTGCCAATATCTATTTGAGCCTCCTTTCCAGGTTCATAGTTCAATTATGGTTTTTAACGTTGTTTTAGATTTTGAGAGCGGCTTTGAGAGATTTTGAGATCTATACAGGCAGTCCTTGACTTATGACCACAGTTATGGCCACAATGCCCCTTGCTAAATAAGAAGGTTGTTAAGTCAGCCACACTGAACTTTATGAGCTTTTTTTGTCATGGATGCTAAGGAAATCACTGCCGTTGTTGAGCGAATAACATGGTTGTTAAACAAATCCAGTTCCCCCTCCCCCATTGACTTTACTTGTTTGTTTCAATTTGGTGCTTCATGTATTTTCGCTTCATATCTTGCCTGACTTTCCAGGTCTTTCCTAGTGAAAGCACCTTTTCTTTTCAGCTGATTGTTGCACAGCTGATCGTCGGAAGTTTTTTTTTACTTTTTAAAGCATTTTTTTACTACCAGTTCGGGTGAACAGAACTGGTAGCATTTCACCCCTGGAGTACCATCCTCAAGGCCGACTGTCGGACGGTATGCAGAAGGAAGGAACGGTGCACCTGAATCCGAGCTCAAAACATCTTCTTGGTCAATGATTGAACTCTGGTTGCCTGGTTACTGGTAGGGTGGGTTCTAGGGTTTGTTTCAATTTGCTGCTTCGCACATTTTTGCTTCAGATCTTGCCTGAGTTAGCTGTATTCAGTTCTTTCCTAGTAAAAGCACTTTTTCTCTAATTCTATGGAGTCGAGGGTTTTTCTTTCCTAGGGATTGAACAGAGGCAGCCATGACAGTTGTTAAGTCAACCAGACCCAATTTATATGCCACAGTTGTTAGGCAAATCACTACAGTTCTTAAGTGAATCACGTGGTTGTTAAGTGAATTCAGCTCCCCTCACCATTGACTTTGCTTGTCTGAATCCTCTTGGAACAATCACAAATAGTAATCATATGACCCTGGGACACTGAAATCATCGGAAATATTGCTGGTTGCCAAGCACCCAAATTTTGATCACATGACCCTGGGGGAGCTACAAGGGTTGAAAGTGTGAGGACTGGTCATAAATCACTCTTTTTTCATTGGCATCGTTCATTGAATGTTCGCTAAATGAATGGTTATAAGTCAAGGATTGCCTGCATTGTTTTGTTACGCACCACCCAGGGAGATTGACAGGAGGTGAGCAGATCTATGCAGCATGTGGGTAAGTCGGGATCTGTCTTGGAAACTGCACCCAATCCTGAGGCTCAGGATTCCTTCCGCTCCTTTTCCAGGAAAGTGGGAACTCGGAGGTGATCCTGATGATCCTGGATCTGGGCAGCCTGGACTCCGTGCGAGCTTTTGCACAGACCTTCTTAGAATCGGAGCCCCGTCTGGACATCCTCATCAACAACGCAGGTGGGGGCAGAGCAGACCCTCCTCAGGGTCTCCGGGCGAGGAAGAGGGAAGCTGGTGGCTGTCTCCGGCATTGCTTTCTGTTAGATAGCAATAGCAGTAGACTTAGCAATAGCAGTAGACTTATATACCCCTTCATAGGGCTTTCAGCCCTCTCTAAGCGGTTTACAGAGTCAGCATATCGCCCCCACAGTCTGGGTCCTCATTTTACCCACCTCGGAAGGATGGAAGGCTGAGTCAACCCTGAGCCGGTGAGATTTGAACCGCTGAACTGCTGATCTAGAAGTAGCCTGCAGTGCTGCATTTAACCACTGCGCCACCTCAGATAGGGTGAATGGAGGAGGCAGACTTCAGGCTTCAGCAACAAACAGTTCTTTATTAAGTGACAACTATGTACAATCCATCAAAGACTTTTTCTGGCCCTTTTATAGGGAGCTGTCAGATCTCTCAACCAATCACATTCAAGTATTGTTCCCGCTGGAACAGAGGACCTGAGTGGAAACTACCATACTCTCTGTCAGTATATAACACCTCTCCCCTCTTAGTTGGGCTCGTCCAGCTTGTAACGTACTCACGCAGGTAGGCGGGTTTTCTGGTGGCTCACCCAGACCAGCATTGGCTCACCCAGACCATCAATCGCATTCGAGTATTAAAAAGTTAAAAAGTTAAAGTCACCAGCCGGCTTTCATGGCTAAGATGGGATTTGAACTGCTGGCCTCCTGTTTTCTAGGCTTAACCACTAGACCAAACTGAAAGGTAGTGCTTGACGTAGGACCCTGGTGGAGTCTGCCAATTATTTTTGTAAGCTGTGATGTGACTATGATTTTTCTGAGCTTCTTTTGAGGTGGTTGTTAAACGAACTGGTTGTTCACTATCAGGTGTTTTTGCTAAAAATTGCAAGCAAGTGCCTTTTTTGACAAAACGTTGCAAATCATGGTCACTCGACATGTTGCAGGCCATTTGCCAAGCACCCAAAATGTGACCATGTGACCAAAAGGGGGAGCCACTGGAACTTTGGAAATGGATCATTAGTCCCTTTGGTAATTGCATCTGTTGTAACATTGAATTATCACATTGTTCGCCGAGGACTACCCGTAATCCGCTTATTTATCCGGCAGGAGAGTTCCAGGCTCGTCAAACCGCTGATGGCTTTAATGAGTCCTTCCAGGTCAACCACTTGGCCCACTTCCTGCTGACCCACCTGCTCCTGGACCGGCTGAAGCGCTGCGCCCCGAGCAGGATCGTAATTCTGGCCTCAAGTTCGCATTTCTTTGGGAAAATTGACTTTCGGACCATCCACAAGCCGGGAAAGGGACTGTGGAAGGCTCTGCATTCATACGGCAACAGCAAACTAGCCAACATTCTCCATGCAAGAGAGTTGGCGAAGCGGCTGGAAGGAACCAACGTCACCTGCTATGCAGTTAACCCAGGTGAGTGGAAGCCTGGCTCCGAGGCGGCCCAAATGGAGCCCCCCCCCTCCCCAGGTCCGCCTGGGGCTCTGCCAAGCATTTTTCTCCCACTGGAGACTCCCTCGACCAGGGGTGAGCTGCTGGGGGTTCACACGGATTCGGGCAATCCTCTAGCTAGGATTCTGCCCAGTTCGGCGAAACCCCAAATGCCACCCCTGCACGTTTCCCGACGCTTCTGGACATCTGTTGCTGCAGTCGCGAGGAGCGGAGAAGAGCGCGAAGGTTCTTGGCGCTCCAGGAAGCCGCGAAAGCAGCTGGGAGAGGCGCACGGCTTGGTTTATCCTCTCTGGACGTCGCAGCAGCAGCCCCAAGCGCACCGATCTCTGTGTTTTTCGCATCGGGGCATGTTGCAAGAGAGAGTGAGTGAAGACCTTTCCGGATTGCTGGTGGTGGAGGTGTGGGACCGTCGCCCTGTGCTCAGCAAAAAAAGTCCGGGGGAGTCCTTTGCGCTGGCTGGAAAAGGTCTTCACTCTTCACTCATTCCCTCTTGCAGCACACCCCGATGCGAAAAACACTGAGATCGGTGAGTTTGGGGCTGCTACTGCGACATCCAGGGAGGATAAACCAAACCGCGCGCCTCTCCCGCTTCCAGGAGCGCCAAGAACCTTCGCGCTCTTCTCCACACTCTCCTCGGCTCCTCACAACTGCAATAGACGTCCAGAAGCGGCAGGGGCTATCGAGCTGGAAATCCAATCCCCATTAGCCCCAAAAGCCGCTTCTGGACATCTATTGCAATCCCGAGGAGAACGCGGAGAAGAGCGCGAAGGTTAGGGTTACTGGGCAACGTGGGGGTGGGGGAGGCTGGAGCAGTTTCGTTCTGAATGGAGGGAGAGGAAAAAAGTTGGGATTCTCCCTGCTGCAGCCTTTAAATGGCAGAGAGAAGCCGAACTCTTTCCCCTCCATTCACAGAGAAGCTGCGGCTCCCTTTATGCCCCTCTGGCTGGCCCCCTCCCTCCCGGGGGGGGGGGTATCAAAGTACCTGAAAGGGGCATGCAGGCTGCTATAGCTCCACTGAGAAGACATTTCTGAGAAGAGAAAGAGCTCCGGTCAGGCTGCACCCAAGCTGATGGAGTGCTGGCAACCGCCCGCCTATCGCCAGGGAGACAGCCAGTGCAGGTGAGCCGCGCGATTGCTCCGATCGCAAGGGCACTTCACCAGCTCGGGTGCAGCCAGACCAGAGAACTTTCGGTGGTGCACCGATTCCAGCAGCTGCGTTTTTCCTTGAAATTTGCTGTCCCGGCAACCCGAAGTGGACATTCTCCCAGCGGCGTCTCAGACACTCCCACCCTTAACCAGGACGAAGTGAGGATGGCTGGGTGCAGTTTGGTGCCTCCCGGCTAAGGAGGGAGGAGAGACCCAAGGGACGTGTGCGTGCCTGCTCGTGGTCATTCGCTTGCGAGTTTCAAGTTTGAGCGTAAAATCGGGAGGGAGAGATTTTCGATCTTTTTCCATATATAAAGCACACCGGGTTATAAGCCGCACTGGCCGGTTTTTGATCAAATTTTAGGATTTTCAGTGCGGCGTATAGTCGTGAAAATACGGTATATACCGCTTCATAAGGCTTTCAGCCCTCTCTAAGCAGTTTACAGAGTCAGCATATCGCCCCCACAGTCTGGGTCCTCATTTCACCCACCTCAGAAGGATGGAAGGCTGAGTCAACCCTGAGCCAGTGAGATTAGAACCGCCGAACTGAAGCAGCAGCAAAGCAGAGGCTGACAACTAGGGAATCTTTGCACGCACACATTTAGATCCGGCTTTGCTACTATAAGCACTTGGATAGCAGATAGCAGTCAGCTGAATCGGCCTGCAGTACTGCACCCTAACCACTGCGCCACCTCGGCTCTACCAATCTGGAAACAGGCCGTTTCTGGCCTCCAGAGCCCGGGAGAAGCGGTTTTCACCCTCCTGGAGGCTCAAGGAAAGCCTCTAGAGCCCAGTGGGGGCCAAAAATGCCCCCCGATGGTGCAGGAGGCCAGCTAGGCCATGCCCCACATGGTCACATCCACCCAGCAATGGGGTAGCGAACCTGTTGCTGAAACTTTTGAAGCCCATCCCACCCTCAACCGCCTCTGCAGAGACACCCTGGGAATTTCCCCCATTGAGGTCAACTGGGGAGGGAGGTGTCTCCCACCACTACCCCTCCGGTCCAAAATCCTAAAATCTTAAGAGTGAGAAGGGTCCTCGGAGGTCTTGTAGTCCAACCCCCTGCCTCTCAACTCCATTCATCATGAAAAGGTTACTTTTACTAAAAATCCAAGTGCTTATAGTAGCAAAGCCGGATCTAAATGTGTGCGCGCAAAGATTCCCTAGTTAACGTCCTCTTCTCCATTCCGCCTCCTGTTAGGTTCCCCATTCTCCACTCCCATTCAAAGAGGATTATTGCTTATTGACACTTGGAGGGCAAGAAAAGAATAACAGAGAAGGAATAACACCCCCATAATTGTTTGATGTTGATACCCATGTTCTTCTGGGGGGGGGGGAACCAAAAAGTCATTATTTAATAGCGGCGTTCTTCCTTTGAATGTACAGGAAATCCTTGCCTTATGAGCCCAAAAATTATGTTGCTAAGCAAGATACTGATAGTTGTTAAGTGAATTTTGCTTCATTTTACGACATTTCTTGCCATAGTTGTTAGTGAATCACTGCACTGCTAAGTTAATAACATGGTTGCAAAGAGAATTGGGCTTTCCCTTGTGACTATGTTTGTCAGAAGGTCGCAAAAAGGGGGAATCACCTGACCCCCCCGGGACAATGCAGCCATCGTGAGTATGAGTGAATTACTAAAAATATGAATTTTGATGACATGTTCATGGAGATGTGTCAAAAATCGTCAAAAGTCACTTTTTCCAGTGCTGTTGTAACTTTGGATGGTCACTAAACAAACTCTAATAAGTTGGGGACTGCCTGTATTAGCCACCTAATTCCAATGGATTGATGTGTGAGACAACACACACACACACACACACACACACACACACACACACACACACTATTTTAACCAACTCAGGGAACAGACAAAATATCATTATGGTGTGTGTGTGTGTGTAAAATTCTACGAGGATTCTGCATTGTTTTTCCTGAAATTCTCATTATTTGATTTCTAACTGAATTCCTGTTTTAATGCTATATGTACCATGTTGAGTATCCTGTTTTCCTTGTCCTGAATTTCTCCTTATTTGTAATTGCATTTCAATTGGAGAATTAAAAACCACCTTTCATCTCGGTCACTCTGGATGGGGCTTCTTTCCGTCCGAGATCGTCCACACAACCAACTCTCTTTTCCTTTTAGGATACGTTAGAACCGAAATTGGTCACTCCTTTTCATGGTGGCTACACTGGTTCCTTTGTTTCGCCAACTTGTTCATGCAAGATTGCCAGGCAGGCGCCCAGACCTCCATCTACTGTGCCACCGAGGAGGGCATTGAGAAGCTGAGCGGGCGGTATTTCGAGGACTGCCACCACTTGGAGCCCTGGTCACAGGCCTGCGATGACCACATAGCCACGAAGCTCTGGGAATTCAGTGAGAGGCTGCTGGGACTGACCACTTAAGATAGGACAGGGCAGAGAAAGCATTTGGGGGTAACCAAAAGCTGCCATCCAATTAACCCGGGGGAGTGAAAATGCAGGGAATCTGGAAACTTCCCTGAAGTTGTTTGACGGAGACCAAGCTTTGAATTTCCGAGGTTTAAAAAGTGTGGTGGGTTTTCTCAGGGCGAGTTGCCCAGCGTTGATTATGAAGATGGGCGGCCATAAAAATGTTTTAAAGAAATTCCATCCAGTTGTTGGTCTCTTATTTTCTCCATCCTGGCTGTTTTGCTTAGTCTTGAAAAGGGCTCCTCCTTCCCACCCCTCGAGACATTTCATTACCTTACTAGGTAATGTCATCAGTGCTAGAAGGGAGTGGGGTTGGCAGGGCTGGGCAGATGACCTTTGAGGTCCCTCCCAGAACTCGGAATTAAAGCGTTTGGTCCATGTAGCCTGAATTGGTAGCAATGAGGCAGCGGGGAGGGGTGGGGAGGTCTTTTTCATTTTGGGTTGCCCCGGTCACAAATTAGTCCTCAACTTACGACTCCAATTGGGACCTGGATTCCCATTGTTAAGCCAGGTAGTTGTGAAGTGAATTGTGCCAAATGTTTTTGCCATGGTTAAGTGTCAATTGCATCACATGGTTGTCCAATCTCTTCTTAAACACTTACAATGTCGGAGCATTTACAACTTCTGGGGGCAAGTTATTCCACTGATAAACTGTTCTCATTGTTAGGAAATTTCTCCTTAGTTCCAAGTTGCTTCTCTCCTTGATTAGTTTCCATCGCTTGTTTCTTGTCCTGCCCTCGGGGGCTTTGGAGAGGAGCTTGACTCCCTCGTCTTTGTGGCAACCGCGGACGTATTGGAGCACCGCCATCATGCCCCCCGCCCATAGTCATTGAGTAAACCCAGCCTCCCACTCCCATTGGCTTGGCTTATTGGAGAACAGATCCAGGAAACTACAAACCAATCAGCCTGACATGAATTCCTGGAAGATCTAGAAAAAGATAATCAAGCAAGACATCTAGGAATGCCTAGAAATAAACTAGGTCATGAAACTCCATATGACATGTTATATAAAAGGCTAAATATATAAAAGGCTAAAGGCTAAACAATTATAGCAATAGCAGTCAGACTTATATACCGCTTCATAGGGCTTTCAGCCCTCTCTAAGCGGTTTACAGAGTCAGCATATCGCCCCCAACAACAATCCGGATCCTCATTTTACCCACCTCGGAAGGACGGAAGGCTGAGTCAACCCTGAGCCGGTGAGATTTGAACTGCAGAACTGCAGAACTCTTGTTGGGGGCGATATGCTGACTCTGTAAACCGCTTAGAGAGGGCTGAAAGCCCTATGAAGCGGTATAGAAGTCTAACTGCTATTGCTATTGCGCACAGCCTTCCCCGGCTCCATTTTTGCTGGCAGAGGCATTGTGGGCCGGTCCTTCGCTGTTTGCAGGGTGGGCCTGTGGGCCACATCTAAGCACCCCATGGGGCTTGAGTTTGACACCTTTGCTCTAAAACAGGGCTCCCCAAACTTGGGCTCTTTAAGACTTGTGGACTTCAACTCCCAGAATTCTCCAGGCTGGCTGGACTCCATAAGTCTTAAAGTGCCCAAGTTTGGGGAGCCCTGCTGTAAAATAATGCAATTGACCCGATGTCTGCAAAGAATGTAATATATATCCTTCCCCTCCCCTTCATACAGAACAGAACAGGAGGGTGGGAAGGGACCTTGTAGGTCATCTAGTCCAACCCCCCAAGTAGGAGACCCCACTCCGTTTCTGACAGGTGGCAGTCCAGTCAGAGCCGAAGAAGCTTCTTGGGGGGAGAAGCGAAACATCTTCAGAGCAAAATCAGAAAGTCCAGCTGCCTCTTGGGGGGGGGGAAAAGCACCTTCGGGGCCTTCCTTTACTTCTCTTTTGAGGAAGGCAGGAAGGAAACCGCGGAGCCTCGTGGCGCAATCCAGAAAATCAACCCTGCCACTTTGGCTTCCGTTGCAATCCGCTCCTCTCCGGCCCTCAGAAACCACCAGATTTGATCGCAGCGATTCATGCTGGCAAGGAAGCGAAGCGGGCTCGTCCCTCCGAGGCTCCCCCTGGCCGGTCCAAGCGCGGGTCTCCGGCAGCCCAGCCCTCCTTTCCCCCCTGCGCTTCCGCACCCCTTCCTTCCTTCCTTCCTTCCTTCCTTCCTCCCTCCCTCCCTCCCTCGCTGGCCGCGGTCCGAGGAAGCCCCGGGGAACAGCTGGCTTCTGCGGAGCCTCCTGGCTCAGTCCTGACCCGCTTTGTCCCCCGAGGGGCTTTTTCCGGCCGGACTTTCTCGGTTGCGCCTGAAGCGCCTTCGGCTCAAGCTGGACCGGGATGGGGCAGAAACTCCGCGGAGAAACCTGGGTTGGGGTCGCCTTTCCACCCGCGTCTCCCTGGGACCTTCGCGCTGCGCTTTTGCTCCGGGAGTTTGATCTGCGCGGAGCCCCTGAGGTGGGAGGGGGGCTTATGGAAGGGAGGATGAGAGAGAGAGAGAAAGGAGGAAAGAAAGGAGGAAAGAAAGTAAGAAAGAAAGAGAGAGGGAGAGGAAGGAAGGAAGGAAGAAAGAAAGAAAGAAAAGGAGAGAGGCAATGCCGCCAACCCCCCCAGCTGACCTGTGATGAGCACCGTCTTGCCCCGCAGGCTGACCGTGTTCCGACACCGGGTGGCCACCACGAAGTTGTAGTAAAGCAGCGCGTAGAGACCCAGCAGCAACGCTGCGCCCACCCCCAGCGCCCCCGCTGCCTCCATGTCCCGATCCCTGCCCGGCCTCGCCAGCTGACCCCGCGGACCGCCAGCGCTCGCTTCCTTTTCCCTGGGACGGCCCCTGCCCCGCCCCCGCGTGGGACAGCCTCGATCACACGCAGCGCTGCCACCCTCTCGCCCCCCCTCCTGGCTGACAAGGAAGGAAAGAGGGAGGGAGGGAGGGAGGAGATGGGAAGGAGAAGGAGGGAAGCAGTGAAGGAGGAAGGTAGATAGGCAAGAAGGGAGGGAGGGAGGGAGGGAGGGAAGAGAAAGGAAGGAAGGAAGGAAGGAAGGAAAGGAAGGAAGGAAGGAAAGAGGGAGAGGGAGGGAGATGGGAAGGAGAAGGAAGGAAGCAGTGAAGGAAGGAAGGAAGGTAGGTAAGAAGGAAGGGAGGGAGGGAGAAAGGGAAAGGGAAGGAAGGAAGGAAGGAAAGAGGGAGGGAGGGAGGAGATGGGAAGGAGAAGGAGGGAGGCAGTGGAGGAAGGTAGACAGGTAAGAAGGGAGGGAGGGAGGGAGGGAAGGGAAGAGAAAGGAAGGAAGGAAGGAAAGAGGGAGAGGGAGGGAGATGGGAAGAAGAAGGAAGGAAGCAGTGAAGGAAGGAAGGAAGGTAGGTAAGAAGGAAGGGAGGGAGGGAGAAAGGGAAAGGGAAGGAACAAAGGAACGAAGGAAGGAAAGAGGGAGGGAGGCTGGGAAGGAGATGGGAAGGAGAAGGGGGTGAAGGAAGGTAGATAGATAAGAAGGGAAGGAAGGAAGGAAATACAATAAATAGTTGGAAGTTTCAGGGCCTTACACTTGGCCCCCAGCAACCCTGCTGTCCTCTTGCCCTCCCCTTGCCCCCTCCTCCTGGCCTCTCCTGGTGGTCTCCCATCCTATCCCTGAGGATGCCTTGTTCGCAATGCCTGGTCTCCTCGCATGCAGAGGGAGGGGGCCTCCCTCCACCCCCCTCCCTCTGCCTTCTGTTGCCCCATGTCCCTTGGCTCTGTGCCCAGCCCCTAAGGCCAGGGGTGGGCAGGGGGCCAACATTGGGCCAGGGGTGGTGCGGGGACCTCCAAGCAGCCCCTCCCTTGAGAGGGGGCGCCGTATTCAAAGGGCGCCCGACCGAAACCTCTTTGTAATCACCACGGCTCCAGATCCTGCATCTATGGAAGCCTGAGGTGGCTGGGCGATCAATGGGGCAACCTTAACAGGGTTCCAGACTTCACAATTGTCCACAAGAAAGACGGAAACTCTGGATGGGGGGCGTGGCCGTCCCTGGAAGAGGAGAGAAGGAACTGGGGGAGATCACAAAACACACACGCATCTGTGAACAGGAACAGAACCTGGATTGAGAATTGAGCCAGGACTCACCTGAGCTGCTCCTGTACATTTTTCTCACAGTGGTGGCACAGTGGTTAGGGTGCAGCACTGCAGGCCACTTCAGCTGACTGCAGTTCTGCAGTTCGGCTGTTCAAATCTCACCGGCTCAGGGTTGACTCAGCCTTCCATCCTTCCGAGGTGGGTAAAATGAGGACCCGGATTGTTGTTGGGGGAAATATGCTGACTCTGTAAACCGCTTAGAGAGGGCTGAAAGCCCTATGAAGCGGTATATAAGTCTAACCGCTTAGAGAGGGCTGAAAGCCCTATGAAGCGGTATATAAGTCTAACTGCTATTGCTATTGCTATTGCTATTTCTCTCCATAGAAGCCCTGAGTTCAAGTCTGTTGAACTCCTTCTTGGGCAGATCTTCTGAAGAGTTGGCTATTAGCTCCAGCATGGTCTCATCCTTGTCTTACAACCCTCCATTTAGTGACCATTCGAAGTTACAACAGCATTGAAACAAGTGGCTTACATTACAACCAGTCCTCACGGTTACAACCGTCGTCGCATCCCCGTGGTCACATGATCAGAATTTGGGCACTTGGCCACCAGTATGGATTTATGACAGTTGCCCTGTCCTGGGGTCCCGTGAATGCCATTTGCGACCTTCGGACAAACAAAGTCAGTGGGGAAAGCTGGGTTCGCTTAACGACCGGGTGATTCGCTTAGCAACCGTGGCAAAAAGAAGGACATAAAAACAGATCCACTTAACCACTGCCTTGCTTAGCCGTAGAAATTCTGGTCTCAATTGTGGTCGTAACTCGAGGACTACCTGTAGCGTCAAAGCCACCGCCGGGAAGGAAGGCCACAACCTCTTTTATTGAAGGGTCTCTTTGCCCTCTGGGGCGGTTGGGGTTGGGGGGGGGGGTAGCATCTTTAGCAGCCTTTCCTCAATGGGGGAGGCTGAATCTCCTTCGGGACGCGGGGGGGGGGGGAGGTTCCCATGTGGGAGTAAAATGGGGAAGATTCCTGGGCGGGGGGGGGGGAGGGGTCCATTCCAGAGGAGGAAGAGGCAACTTAGTGTAGATATTATATGTAAGGAGAAAGACTCAAGATGGCTCATCCCTTGTAATTGGCAGATAATATGAGCCTCAGAGACGGTAATCTACTTTGATTCGTCAAGATTCCGTTTCAAGGTATTGAACTATCAAGGAATCTCCTTGGCAGAATTACTGTGAGTCATTCTTTGTTCTCAGGTCCTGACAATTCCCGATTCATCTCTGTGCCCTGCTCTATACAGGTAGTCCTCGACTCACAACCACAATTAAGCTCAAAATTTCCGTTGCTAAGCAAGACAGTTGTTAAGTGTTAAGCCTGACACCTGACATGCACCGGATGCAATTTTATTAATCATTTTTGGCACGGTTGTTAAGTGAATCACATGGCTGTTAAGTGAATCCACCTCCCCCGTTGACTTTGCTTGTCTGGCTCCTCTTGAGGGGATCTCAGATATTGATCACGTGACCCTGGACAATGCTACGAGTGGCTTTGTAACTTCAAATGGTCACTAAATGGTTAGCAAAAAACCGAGGACAACTTGTATTTTTTTACTATAACGCTAGCCCCCTCCCCCCCCGCGAATCTTTTTGATTTCTTGGACTGGCGGTGACGGTGGGGGCGAGAGTTCTAATCCTAAATCCCGTACGTGTGCAAGCGAAGCTTCATGCACTAGCCTGCCCCTTTGGCGGCCCCAGTCCCCAACGGGCCACGGCTCCGTAACCGTCTGCAGTCCTAGTGTTGGAGCACCCAGAGAGATTGCCGGGAGGTGAGCAGGCCGACGCGGAAGGTGAGTCAGTCGGGATCCGCCTTTGAAGCCGTACTCGATCCCGAGGCTCAGGATTCCTTCCGCTCCTTTTCCAGGAAAGTGGGAACTCGGAGGTGATCCTGATGATCCTGGATCTGGGCAGCCTGGACTCCGTGCGAGCTTTTGCGCAGACCTTCTTAGAATCGGAGCCCCGTCTGGACATCCTCATCAACAACGCAGGTGGGGGCAGAGCAGACCCTCCCCCCCTCCAGGGTCTCCGGGGGAGGAAGATTACCGTCTCCGGGATTTTCAGTTCCTTTGAGAAATGTTTCTCTCCTATTCGTAGTTGTTTGCTTTCCGTATGCCGCCTTCATTATCATTTTTACAAGTAACTCAAGGTTACTTGTGAACGGATCCAACACTCCTTCCCCCTCCTATTTCCCTCTAAACAACAACCCTGTGAGGGAGGTTGGGGAGAGAGAGAGGCTGGCCCAACGTCACCAGCTGGCTTTTGTGCCTAAGGCGGGACTAGAACTCCCCGTCTCCTAGTGATTGGCTCAAAGTCACTCAGATCATGCCTAAGGCGGGACTAGAACTCCCCATCTCCTAGTGATTGGCTCAAAGTCACTCAGATCATGCCTAAGGTGGGACTAGAACTCCCCGTCTCCTAGTGATTGATTCAAAACTACTCAGTTCATATCTAAGACAGGACTAGAACTCCCTGTCTCCTAGTGATTGGCTCAAAGTCACTCAGATCATGCCTAAGGTGGGACTAGAACTCCCCGTCTCCTAGTGATTGGTTCAAAACTACTCAGTTCATATCTAAGACAGGACTAGAACTCCCACATCTCCTAGTGATTGGGTCAAAGTCACTCAGATCATGCCTAAGGTGGGACTAGAACTCCCCGTCTCCTAGTGATTGGCTCAAAGTCACTCAGATCATGCCTAAGACAGGACTAGAACTCCCTGTCTCCTAGTGATTGGCTCAAAGTCACTCAGATCATGCCTAAGGTGGGACTAGAACTCCCCGTCTCCTAGTGATTGGTTCAAAACTACTCAGTTCATATCTAAGACAGGACTAGAACTCCCACATCTCCTAGTGATTGGGTCAAAGTCACTCAGATCATGCCTAAGGTGGGACTAGAACTCCCCGTCTCCTAGTGATTGATTCAAAACTACTCAGTTCATATCTAAGACAGGACTAGAACTCCCTGTCTCCTAGTGATTGGCTCAAAGTCACTCAGATCATGCCTAAGGTGGGACTAGAACTCCCCGTCTCCTAGTGATTGGTTCAAAACTACTCAGTTCATATCTAAGACAGGACTAGAACTCCCACATCTCCTAGTGATTGGGTCAAAGTCACTCAGATCATGCCTAAGGTGGGACTAGAACTCCCCGTCTCCTAGTGATTGGTTCAAAACTACTCAGTTCATATCTAAGACAGGACTAGAACTCCCACATCTCCTAGTGATTGGGTCAAAGTCACTCAGATCATGCCTAAGGCGGGACTAGAACTCCCTGTCTCCTAGTGGCTCAAAGCCACCCAGCTGGCTTTCATGGCTTAAGGCAGGATTGGGGACTCATGTCCCCCCATTTTCTACGCTTAACCACTAGGCCAAACTGACTTAACTGACTATTGTCTTAACCACTAGACCAAACTGGATGCTTTACATGCAGTCCTCGACTTACGACCATGATGGAGCCTGCCCATTATGGTCGTAAGTTGTGATGGTGCTAAATCCCGTCACCCGTGTGGCCAACACGATTTTACATTCTTTTTTTGAGGCTATTGTTAAGCGAACCAATTGTTCACTATCGGGTGTTTTTGTTGAAAACTGCAAGTAAATTCCTTTTTTTGACAAAAATGCCATAAATCAGAGTCATTTCCCAGGTTTCCAAAGTCAAACTGGTTGCCAAGCATCAGGTTGCAATCATGTGATGTGGCCACAAGGGGGAGCCACTGGAAGTTTGGAACCCGCTTGTTGTTACCTTTCATTAGATCAGCGTTTCTCAACCTTGTCAACTTGAAGATGTCCGGACTTCAACTCCCAGAATTCCCCAGCCAGCAAATGCTGGCTGGGGAACTCTGGGAGTTGAAGTCCGGACATCTTCAAATTGCCAAGGTTGAGAAACACTGTCCTAACCACTGCTGGGGAACTCTGGGAGTTGAAGTCCGGACATCTTCAAATTGCCAAGGTTGAGAAACACTGTCCTAACCACTGGTGGGGAATTCTGGGAGTTGAAGTCCGGACATCTTCAAGTTACCAAGGTTGAGAAACACTGCATTAGATTGTGAAGTGACCCGTTGTAAGCCAAGGGCTGCATGTAATCCGCTTACTTTCCTGGCAGGGGTCTTTCAGGGTGGCCAAACCGCCGATGGCTTTGACCAGGCCTTCCAGGTCAACCACTTGGCCCACTTCCTGCTGACCCACCTGCTCCTCGACCGGCTGAAGCACTGCGCCCCGAGCAGGATCGTAACTGTGGTCTCCAGTATCCATGTTTTCGGGAAGATCGACTTTCGGACCATCCACAGGCCGGTGGAAGGGATGTGGAAAGCCCTGCATTCGTACTCCAACAGCAAACTAGCCAACGTTCTCCAAGTGAGAGAGTTGGCCAACCGATTGCAAGGAACCGATGTCACCTGCTACGCGGTTCATCCAGGTAAGTGGAAGTCCGGCTCCAAGGCGCCCCAGATCGAGCCCCCCGGTATCCCACTGGGTGCTCCCTCGACCTCCTATGCAGACCACCCAGGGAGTTTTCTCCACCAATAGCAATAGCAATAGCAGTTAGACTTATATACCGCTTCATAGGGCTTTCAGCCCTCCCTAAGCGGTTTACAGAGTCAGCATATCGCCCCCAACAACAATCCAGGTCCTCATTTTACCCACCTCGGAAGGATGGAAGGCTGAGTCAACCCTGAGCCGGTGAGATTTGAACAGCCGAACTGCTGAACTGCAGTCAGCTGAAGTAGCCTGCAGTGCTGCATTTAACCACTGCGCCACCCAGGCTCAGCTGCGGAGGGAGAACGTCTCCCACCATCCCAGGTCCTGAATCCTAGAATCTTAGTGTGGGAAGGGCCTTTGGAGGTCATACAGGAGACCCTGCATCAGGGCTCTGCAACGTTCAACATTCAAAGCCATTTGGACCTGTTTCCCCCAGAAAATAAAACACAAAACCTGTGTGGGAGTGGACAACTCAAGGTCACTCACTCCAACCCAGTCAGATGACTGGGGTTCCACCACAAATGCGCGAATGACAAAAGCGCGCCTGATTAAACCGCGCCGACAAAACCGCGCGACGAAGGAGCGACGAATGAGCGCGCCGACAGAAGCGCCCGGTAACCTAACCCTAACCCTAACCCTAACCCTAACCCTAACCCTAACCCTAAACCTTAACTTAATTTAAATCGCGCTTCTGTCGGCGTGCTGTTGTCGGTGCGCTCTTGTCGATGCGCTTTTGACATCGCGGTTTTAGCGCCGCGGTTTTGTCGGCGCGCTTATGACGTTCGCGCTTTTGTCAGGTCACGGATGACTGGCCCCTAGCTACGCCTACCCAGCAGAGAACCCGTTGTTAAAAAATACCGGGAGCCGTGGTGGGTTGCAGGCAGCACGCCCCAGTACGGGCATACTGGACCCTGCCCGGAGCACTGGGTACCATTCCGGTACAGTGCTCCGGAGGGCCCACCCGCGCTCCTTACCTGTCTTTAAAGTCTTCCGTGCATGCGCACAGTGCGTACAGTGGCTGCATGATGCTCCGCTGATCAGCTGCAGCGTCGCGGAAGCTCACGGAGGTGTCGCTGGATGGTAACCGGAACCCACCACCGACCGGGAGCCACAAAACCCCTTTGACATATCTCCCTCTCTGTCTCTCTCTCCCTCCCTCCGTCTGTATCTCTCTATCTCCCCCATCTGTATCTCTCTTTATGTTTCTGTCTCTCTCTCCCTCTCTCTGTATGTGTTTGGGGATGGGGATGTGTCTCTCCCCCCTCCACTTCTGATATGAGGCACAGTAAACTTTAGCGCGCTTCCCAATGGGGGAGATGAGTTCCCCTCCTCCTCCTGGAGCCCATTCCACCTTCCCGCCTCTCCGCTAACAACAGGACGTGGCCGAAAGCTCAGAGCCTGAAGCGGCGGGAGTCGAGGGCTGCCTTGGGTGCAAATATGGCACGGAGGCAAGTACGGGGCCACTTCACTCCTGCATTAAGACCCCAGCGTCCCTCCTCCCCCTCCTTCTCTCGCAACCCCCTGGCCATCTGTGGCGGGGCCGGGGGGGGTGCGCACGTGCGGGGAGATCCTCCTAGAGCAAGCGGCCGGGCTCGGCCAAAGGGCAGCATAGGTGGAAGCAAGGTGGCCAGCCGCTCGCTTGAGAAGGGTCTCTCCGCTCGTGCACACACACACCCCGGCCCTGCCAGAGATGGCCAGGGGGTCATGAGGGGGGGGAGGGTTGCCTGAAGGGAAGCCTCCTCCACGGCTCGCAGTTGTTCCTCACCCAGCCCGGATTCCCCAAAAGTTGCCAAGAACAAAGAGAAGGACTAGTGAAGAGGCCCAAGGAGAGCTCGCTGGCTTTCAGAGAGAGAGAGAGAGAGAGAGAGAGAGAGAGAGAGAGGGAGGGAGGGAGAAAGAGAGAGAGACAGAGAGAGACAGAGAGACAGAGACAGAGAGAGATAGAGAGACAGAGACAGAGAGAGAGAGACAGAGAGAGAGAGACAGAGACAGAGAGACAGAGAGAGACAGAGAGAGAGAGAGAGACAGAGAGAGACAGAGAGAGACAGAGACAGAGAGAGATAGAGAGACAGAGACAGAGAGAGAGACAGAGAGAGAGAGACAGAGACAGAGAGACAGAGAGAGACAGAGAGAGAGAGAGAGACAGAGAGAGACAGAGAGAGACAGAGACAGAGAGAGAGACAGAGACAGAGAGAGAGACAGAGAGACACACACACAGAGAGAGAGAGAGAGAGAGAGAGAGAGAGAAAGAAAGAGAGAGAGAAGAAAAACACACACAAACGGGGGGGGGGGGTCAGCCCCCTTTTCCTGCTGCCCTGAGCTTCTACCTATATACAACTGCCTGTATTAGCCACTTAATTCCAATGGATTCATGTGTGTGACAACACACACAAACACACAAACACTATTTTAGCCAACTCGGGAAACAGACAAACCATCATTAAGTAATATTATTTATTTGAACCTATTAGCCATCCAACGACAGTGGATTCAGGTGTGCAATGCAGAACACAGGCACACAAACACACACACACACACCCTTTGCACCATGGCCCACTCACTTCAGCATTGGGTCTTCCGAAAATTATTTAAAGTGGGCAACGGGTGTTGTTCATGCGTGATTTCCTCCTCCTCCCTCTGGGTCACCCTGGAAGGTGCTCCCTTCCATCCTGGGGGCCCTTCACACAACCAACTCTCTTTTGCTTTCAGGAGGTGTTAGGACCGAAATCGGCCGCTCTTTTCCAACCTGGTCATCTCGGTTGCTTTGGTTCATGATGCTCTTCAGCCGAGATTGCCAGGCAGGCGCCCAGACCTCCATCTACTGCGCCACCGAGGAGGGCATCGAGGGGCTGAGCGGGCGGTATTTCGAGGACTGCCGGCCGAAGGTGCCCTGGCCACAGGCCTGCGATGACCAGCTGGCCAAGAAGCTCTGGGAATTCAGCGAGAGGCTGCTGGGACTGACCGCTTAAGACGGGACAGAGTTGGAGTTTGGGGCAACTGAAAGCAGGTGTGTCCGATTAAACTGGGGGATCAAACTGCAGGGAATCCGGAAACTTCCCAGAGGTTGTGTTTGAGGTGGAAATTCAAGGGTTGAATCTCTAAGAAGTTCAAAAATTAGAAAGCATTGTGGGGTTCGTCATATGTTGCCCAAAGACTTTCATGTGGTGGTCTCTCATGAGGAAAAGACACGCAGGCAAGGTGTCTCGGGATGAGAGCTCAGAACAGACTCTGAACCCCCTTTTATTCTTATTACTCTCATTAGCATACAATGTTATCACTTAGGGCCAGAGCCTGCCTGTTGCCAGTTATTTTTAGGATTCATTCATCCTGTTTTCCACATTCCCATGTGCTTTCATTGTTTCGTGTACACTATGGCACATCCTCTGGGAGCATTTCTCTGCAATTATTCCCACACTCTCATTTGTGACTTATTCTTTTTGGTGAATAAAGGCTGTTCCTGACCTGTTTTAAAAGGGGGTGTCTTTTACTTGTGGATCAATCCTTTCTCATCATCAGAACATGGACTTGCTTAGCAAACGAAATGCTGGGCTCATTTGTCGTAAACTGAGGACTTCCTGTATAGGTAGAGGAGGGCATGGAGATGAATCAGGAAATGCCAGGATCCAAAAACAGAGAGTGGCAGGTAGGGAGTGAATCTCTGCCAAAGAGATTCCTGGACTCTTCAACACCTAGAGTTAGAATCTTGCCAGGTCAAAGCAGTTTACTATCTCATAGCAATAGCCATAGCAGTTAGACTTATATACCGCTTCATAGGGCTTTCAGCCCTCTCTAAGCGGTTTACAGAGTCAGCATATCGCCCCCAACAACAATCTGGGTCCTCATTTCACCCACCTCGGAAGGATGGAAGGCTGAGTCAACCCTGAGCCGGTGAGATTTGAACTGCTGAACTGCAGAACTGTAGTCAGCTGAAGTGGCCTGCAGTGCTGCAGCTGCAGCGTCGCGGAGGCTCGCGGAGGTGTCGCTGGATGGTAACCGGAACCCACCACCGACCGGGAGCCACAAAACCCCTTTGACATATCTCCCTCTCTGTCTCTCTCTCCCTCCCTCCGTCTGTATCTCTCTATCTCCCCCATCTAGTACGGGGCCACTTCACTCCTGCAGTAAGACCCCCATCGTCCCTCCTCCCCCTCCTTCTCTCGCAACCCCCCGGCCATCTGTGGCAGGGCCGGGGGGGGTGCGCACGAGCGGGGAGACCTTCCTAGAGCAAGCGGCCGGGCTCGGCCAAAGGGCAGCATAGGCGGAAGCAAGGTGGCCACCCGCTTGCTTGAGAAGGGTCTCCCCGCTCGTGCACACACACACCCCGGCCCCGCCACAGATGGCCAGGGGGTCATGAGGGGGGGGTGAGGGTCGCCTGAAGGGAAGCCTCCTCCATGGCTCGCAGTTGTTCCTCACCCAGCCCGGATTTCCAAAAAGTTGCCAAAGAGAAGGACTAGTGAAGAGGCCCAAGGACAGCTTGCTGGCTTTCAGAGAGAGAGAGACAGAAAGAGAGAGACAGACAGAGAGAGAGACAGAGAGAGAGAGAGAGAGACAGAAAGAGAGAGACAGAGAGAGACAGAGAGAGAGACAGAGAGAGAGACAGAGAGAGACAGAGAGACAGAGACAGAGAGAGACAGAGACGGAGACAGAGAGAGACAGAGAGACGGAGACAGAGAGAGACAGAGAGACAGAGAGAGAGACAGAGACAGAGAGAGACAAAGACAGAGAGAGACAGAGAGACGGAGACAGAGAGAGAGAGAGACAGACAGAGACACACACAGAGAGAGAGAGAGAGACAGAGACACAGAGACACAGAATGAGACAGAGAGAGAGAGAGAGAGAGAGAAGAAAAACACACACAAGCGGGGGGGGGATCAGCCCCCTTTTCCTGCTGCCCTGAGCTTCTACTTATATACAACTGCCTGTATTAGCCACTTAATTCCAATGGATTCATGTGTGTGACAACACACACAAACACACAAACACTATTTTAGCCAACTCGGGAAACAGACAAACCATCATTAAGTAATATTATTTATTTGAACCTATTAGCCATCCAACGACCGTGGATTCAGGTGTGCAATGCAGAACACAGGCACACAAACACACACACACACACACACACCCCCTTTGCACCATGGCCCGCTCACTTCAGCATTGGGTCTTCCGAAAATTATTTAAAGTGGGCAACGGGTGTTGTTCACGCATGATTTCCTCCTCCTCCCTCTGGGTCACCCTGGAAGGTGCTCCCTTCCATCCTGGGGGCCCTTCACACAACCAACTCTCTTTTGCTTTCAGGAGGTGTTAGGACCGAAATCGGCCGCTCTTTCCAACCTGGTCATCTCGGTTGCTTTGGTTCATGACGCTCTTCAGCCGAGATTGCCAGGCAGGCGCCCAGACCTCCATCTACTGCGCCACCGAGGAGGGCATCGAGGGGCTGAGCGGGAGGTATTTCGAGACTGCCGGCCGAAGGTGCCCTGGCCACAGGCCTGCGATGACCAGCTGGCCAAGAAGCTCTGGGAATTCAGCGAGAGGCTGCTGGGACTGACCGCTTAAGACGGGACAGAGTTGGAGTTTGGGGCAACTGAAAGCAGGTGTCCGATTAAACTGGGGGATCAAACTGCAGGGAATCCGGAAACTTCCCAGAGGTTGTGTTTGAGGTGGAACTTCAAGGGTTGAATTTCTAAGAAGTTCAAAAATTAGAAAGCATTGTGTGGCCCAGTGTTGCCCAAAGACTCTCATTTGTGACTTATTATTTTTGGTGAATAAAGGCTGTTCCTGACCTGTTTTAAAAGGGGGGCGTGTTTTACTTGTGGATCAATCCTTTCTCATCATCAGAACATGGACTTGCTTAGCAAAACGAAATGCTGGGCTCATTTGTCGTAAACTGAGGACTTCCTGTATAGGTAGAGGAGGGCATGGAGATGAATCAGGAAATGCCAGGATCCAAAAACAGAGAGTGGCAGGTAGGGAGTGAATCTCTGCCAAAGAGATTCCTGGACTCTTCAACACCTAGAGTTAGAATCTTGCCAGGTCAAAGCAGTTTACTATCTCATTGTCAGCTTCTGCTTTGCTGTCGCTTCAGCTGCCATGAAACGGGGGGGGGGGGAGGGCATGGTATTTGGGAGGGGTTACTCATTGTGCTGTAGGAAAGTTCTGGAGTTCATCGACTGTTCGGACTGCGCATGCGTGGGTGTTTCCCGCCTGGACTAACGGCACCGACATTCCATCTTCGTGATGCCTTTTGAAGTTATCTCACACCTGACACTTGAAAGACTTATGATTGGGCTGGGACGGTGATGCCAAGGGGTGGGGAATGGGCTATTCTATATATCAACTGCTTTCGCGCCTAATTGACCAGACTTCGCTATGCATTCTCTCTAACCATTTTTAATTAGTAAAAGTACATTTGATTTCTACGAACGGAGTCTCATGGTTTTCCTTTCCTAATTAATAAATGGAGAAGATCTGACAGTTAGCGAAGTCTCATCAACACCTTTCCAGGAGACTACAATCTACCGTGGGAGGTGCAAAAACTACAAAGGAGGCACAACAGAGGGGGAAAAAATGTCTGCGCCAACCAGTGATGGTGAAAAAGAAAAAGAGACCTCTGAAATCTTGTTTCCTGAAGAATTGGCTCAGCTGGAGATATCGTGCCCTGCTAGCCCTCCCCGTTGGTCTTTGTCGGTGGGACAAAGAGAGGAGGGGGCCACCTGGGATGCGGGCGTTACCAGACGAAAACACCAAGAAAGGCCGTTGGCGGCAGCCGAACGAAGACCCCAGGAAAGAGATCAACCTGATTTACTTGGAACCGAGGTATTCTGGGCTAAGTTTTGGGGAAGGCGAGGAGACCGAGAGGGGATGGGGCCGAGAAAACCCACGAGCAGCTTCACACCCCCCCCCCCCAGCCAGGGATGCTGCCAGACCAGGGGCTCACCGTTATTTGGGTCGTTACAGATTTATTTTCCAAACAGGTTCATTTTATCCCTTGCCACAAAATTCCTTCTGCTAAGGCTCTCGCTAAGCTCTTCATCTCCCACATTTACCGGTTGCATGGAGTGCCTGATCGTATCATTTCTGACCGAGGTGTTCAGTTCACCTCGACCTTCTGGAAGGAATTTCTCAAGCGCATTGGCTCTGCCCAGGGCCTAAGCTCCGCCCACCATCCTCAGACTAATGGGGCCTGTGAGAGGACTAATTCTGTTCTAGAACAGTATTTACGTTGTTTCATTAATTATCAGCAAGACGATTGGGTGGACTTGTTGCCACACGCTGAAGTTGCCTACAACAATTCTGTTCATTCCAGCACTGAATCACCTGGACTTGGAGAAAGACAAGGAGAAGTAGAAGAGAAACAACAAAACACACAACTACAAGGCAGGAGGTATCGCTTTTCCCCTCCGGTTCCCGTCCTTTGAAGCCTCAGGATTATCTCAGGCTGCAGACGGCTCCCGTGAATTCCTCACCTCCCTCTCCGGTTCCAATACATCCCAAGCATTTCCCTTCCTCTTCCTTTGTCTCCCGTCAAGTTCTGAGTAGAGGCAGAGCATCACAGGTCAGCCTCGGCACGTTGTGCGCCAAGAACTATCTAGAGCAGGGCAAGAAGCAGATTACAATGTACAAGATGTACATCATCTGCAAATTATAAGGTAGGAGCCGCCTTGAAACTCTTTCTCCCACGGACAATGTAAGGTAAAGGTTCCCCTTGCACATATGTGCTAATCGTTCCCAACTCTAGGGGGCGGTGCTCATCTCCCTTTCGAATCCGAAGAGCCAACGCCGTCCGAAGACGTCTCCGTGGTCGTGTGGCCGGCATGACTAAACTCCGAAGGCGCACGAAACGCTGTTCCCACCAAAGGCGATTCCTATTTTGCTACTTGCATTTTTTACGTGCTTTTGAACTGCTAAGTCGGGCGGAGTTACGGGAGCTCCCTCCATTACGCGGCGCTAGGGATTCGAACAGCCAACCTGTCTGATCGACAAGCTCAGCGCCTTAGCCACCGCGTCCCTTCAATAAAGACAAGCTAAGAACTAAAACTCCCTTGCAAAAAGTTACACATGTTCACAGTCGTCCTGGCCCTCCCCTTGACGGTTTCATCTTCAGCCAATAGGGAGCTGCCTAAGCGTTTTGAGAATCACTCGAGTGTTTGGGTCAGCATGCGTGGCCTTGAACATTGGCACAAACTGGTTCCCTGCCTCCCTGGTCTTCGCCAAGCTGTCGTCGTCCCCAGTTCCCATCACATCCCCATACAGGTTCATTGCCCACCTGTCCCCCATGCCTCCACCCTCCTCACTTTTGTTGGCAGGATGCTGGCAAGGCGCCAAGCCGAAGACGGTAGAACTGATATTGTCATACGAAGAAAACCCCTGCCGAAGGGCATCCGGCCTCTTCCCCATCTGAGTATTGAGGGAAGGGAGTCAAGCTATTCTCCAAGGCACCGGAGGGCAGAACAAGAAGCAATGGGTGGAAACTAATCAAGGAGAGAAGCAACGTGGAAATTAAGGAGAAACTTCCTGACAGTGAGAACAATTCATCAGTGGAACGGAAGTTGCCTCCAGACATTGTGGATGCCCCAACACTGGAAGTCTTTAAGAAGATGCTGGATAGCCATTGGTCTGGAACGGTATAGGGTCTCCTGCCTGAGAAGGGGGCTGGACCAGAAGACCTCCAAGCAGAGGTGAAATTCAGCAGGTTCTGGAGAACTGGTAGCAGAAATTTTGAGTAGTTCGGAGAACCGGCAAATACCACCTCCAGCTGCCCGGGAGTGGGGAGGGGAGGGGGATTTTGCAGTGTGCCACGCCCACAGAAGGGTCTCTGAGGTCCCTTCCAATTCTCCTATTCTGTTCCATTCCATAGATGCAGGATCTGAGCAATGGTGGTTATAACAAAGAGACCCCTCTCTTTCACTGGACCCCCAAAGGTCTGAGAAAGGGGGCCTGAGAAATTAGAGGCCATATTCTGGGTTAGAAATCAGGGCGAAGGGAGGACCTGAAAGAAAATCTCTTCTAGATCGGGCGCCCCATGAATACGGTGCCCCCCTCTCAAGGGAGGGGCTGCTTGGAGGTCCCCGCACCACTCCTGGCCCAATGCTGCCCCCCTGCCCACCCCTGGCCTTAGGGGCCGGGCACAGAGCCAAGGGACATGGGGCAACAGAAGGCAGAGGGAGGGGGGTGGAGGGAGGCCCCCTCCCTCTGCATGCAAGGAGACCAGGCTTTGTGAACAAGGCATCCTCAGGGATAGGATGGGAGACCACCAGGAGAGGCCAGGAGGAGGGGCCCTTCTTACCTATCTACCTTCCTTCACAGCTTCCCTCCTTCTCCTTCCAATCTCCTCCCTCCCCCTCCCTCTTTCCTTCCTTTCATTTCATTCATTTCATTTATTATATTTATATGCCGCCCTTTCCCCCCCGAAGGGGACTCAGGGCGGCTAACAAATCAAATCAGGGAAGGGGGGGTACAGACAAAAAAATAAAAAATAAACGATACATAACAATACATAATTTAAAAACACACAACAGTCATACCATTCAAGACGGGGGCAAAAGCTCCTTAGCCCCAGGCCTGTCGGAAGAGCCAGGTTTTAAGGGCTTTGCGGAAGGCCTGGAGGGTGGTGAGGGTGCGAATCTCCACGGGGAGTTCGTTCCAGAGGGTCGGAGCAGCCACAGAGAAGGCTCTCCTCCGGGTAGTCGCCAGTCGACACTGGCCGGCGGATGGAATTCGGAGGAGGCCTAGTCGGTGGGATCTGATCGGTCTATTGGAGGTAATTGGCAGCAGGCGGTTTCCTTTCCCTTCCTCCCTCCCTCCATTCCTTCCTTCTTACCTATCTACCTTCCTTCACTTATTCCTTCTTTCTCCTTCCCTCCCTTCTTCCCTCCCTCCCTCTTTCCTTCCATCTTTCCTTCCTTCCTTCCTTCTTACCTATCTTCCTTCACTGCTTTCCTCCTTCTCCTTCCATCCCTCCCTCCCTCTCTCCTTCCTTCCTTCCTTCTTACCTACCTACCTTCACTGCTTTCCTCCTTCTCCTTCCCTCCCTCCCTCCCTCCCTCCTTCCTTCCTTCCCTCCCTCCTTCTTACCTACCTTCCTTCTTTCGCTGCTTCCCTCCTTCTCCTTCCATCCCTCCCTCCCTCTCTCTTTCCTTCCTTCCTTCCCTCTTTCCTTCCTACCTACCTTCCTTCCTTCGCTGCTTCCCTCCTTCTCCTTCCCATCTCCTTCCCTCCCTCCCTTCCTAGCCCAGGAGGGGACGGGGGGGGGAGGGCCAGAGGGCTGCAGGCTAGTGATGGTTAGGGACCTCCTAGGACGGGATACCACCAGGAAAGACTGAGAGGAGTAGACGATAGTAGGGCGGCTCTGCGCGTGGCTGGAGCTCGGGAGCTCGCATTCTCTGATACACCGGTATCCGCGGGGAGGGGGCGGGAGGCGGGGCGGAGGGGGCCTCGGAGATAAAAAGGAAGGCAGCTGGCGAGGCCGGGCAGGGATCGGGCCATGGAGGCGCTGCGGGTGGCCGCGGGAGTGTTGCTGGAGCTCTACGCGCTGCTTTACCACAAGTTCGGGACGGCCACCCGGTGCCGGAACGCGGTCAGCCTGCGGGGCAAGACGGTGCTCATCACAGGTCAGTTGGAGGGGCATTGCCTTTCTTCCAACCCCCCCCCCTCTTCCTCCCTTCCATAAGCCCCCCCCCCCACCTCAGGGGCTCCGTTCAGGATGAAACTCCCGGGGCAAAAGCGCAGCGCGAAGGTGAAAGGGAGACGCGAGTGGAAAGGTTTCTCCGCGGGGGTTTCTGCCCCATCCAGGCCCTCTTCTTTGGGGCAGCCCCTCCAATACTGGAAGGCTGCCCTCCTGCCAGCCTGTTGCTTCTCTTTAGAGGTGGGTGCCAGTTGATTGGCATAGGAGGGGCTGGAGACCAGCTCATTCCCTTCCCTTCATCCCTGGCTCTGCTTTGGCCACCTCAAAGCTCTCCTCCTCCTCCTCCCACCTGGGATGGAGAGAAGCCGGGGGGGGGGGGGAGCGTTCGGAGGAGGAGAAGCTGAGGACGCAGAAGAGCCAGCTCGGCCCTCGGAGAGAGGCTGAATGTTGAATGAATGTTGAATGTTGATTTTATTTATATGCCGCCCTTCCCCCCCCCCCCCGAAGGGGACTCAGGGCGGCTCACAACTCAAACAAGGGAAAGGGGGATACAGACAATTTGACAACAACACAAAACAATGCATAATTTAAAACACACAGCAGTCATACCATTCGAGACGGGGGCAACAGCTCTTTAGCCCCAGGCCTGTCGGAACAGCCAGGTTTTGAGGGCTTTGCGGAAGGCCTGGAGGGTGGTGAGGGTTCGAATCTCCACGGGGAGCTCGTTCCAGAGGGTCGGAGCAGCCACAGAGAAGGCTCTCCTCCGGGTAGTCGCCAGTCGGCATTGGCCGGCGGTTGGAATTTGGAGGAGGCCCGCTCTGTGCGATCTAATCGGTCTATTGGAGGTAATTGGAGGTAATTGGCAGGATCAAGTGGCACGTTCAACGCTCCCACAAAACGAAGCCAAGATCTAGGATCAGGAGTGACAGTTGCCAACTGGCAGATTCCAGTTCAGGTACTGAAATAGTCCCTGATGCCAAGAACAGTTACACCAGAAACAGGAAAGTTTGGTTTCATGGCGAAAGCACCAGGAGGTGGCGAGTTCTAGTCCTGCCTTAGGCGTGAAAGCCAGGCTAAAGGGACTGGAACTCACTGTCTCCTGGCGATTGGGCCAAAGTCACCCAGCTGGCTTTCTATCTAAGGTGGAACTAGAATTCACAGTCCCCTGGTAGAAACCTGGTGCCTTCACCACTAGAGTAGTTAGGTAGGTAGGTAGATAAAGGGATAGAGAGAGAGAAATAGAGAGATAGAGAGAGAGTGTGTGTAGGTAGGTCGGTAGGTAAGTAGAGGGATAGAGAGTGAGAAGTAGAGAGAGAAATACAGTAGGTAGGGATAGAGAGAGAGTAGTTAGGTAGGTAGATAGGTAGGTAGAGAGAAAAATAGAGAGAGGGAGAGAGAAATACAGTAGATAGGGAGGGAGGGAGAGAGTAGTTAGGCAGGTAGGTAGATAAAGGGATAGAGAGAGAGAGAGAAATACAGTAGGTATGGAGGGAGAGTGTGTGTAGGTAGGTAGAGGGACAGAGAGAGAGAAATTCAGTAGATAGGGAGGGATAGAGAGAGAGTAGTTAGGTAGGGATAGATAGATAGACAGATAGATAGATAGACAGACAGACAGACAGACAGACAGACAGACAGACAGACAGATAGATAGATAGTAGGTATGTAGGGAGAGAGAGTGTGTGTAGGTAGGTAGGTAGTTAGAGGGAAAGAGAGGGAGAGAAAGAGAGAGAAATACAGTAGGTAGGTAGGGAGAGAGAAAGAGAATAGTTGGGTAGGTAGGTAGATAAAGGGAGAGAGAGAGAGAAATACAGTAGGTAGGTAGGAAGAGAGAATGTGTAGATAGGTAGGTAGAGGGATGGAGAGAGAAATAGAAAGAGATAGAGAAATAGATAGGTAAGGAGAGTAGGTAGGTTGGTAGGTAGAGGGATAGAGAGAAAAATAGAGAGAGAAATACAGTAGATAGGGAGAGAGCATGTAGTTAGGTAGATAAAGGGATAGAGAGAGAAATAGAGAAATACAGTAGAGAGGGAGAGAGGGAGAGAATAGGTAGGTAGGTAGAGGGATAGAGAGTGAGAAATAGAAAGAGAGAGAAATTCAGTAGATAGGAAGGGATAGAGAGAGAGTAGTTAGGTAGATAAAGGGATAAAGAGAGAGAGAGAGATACAGTAGGTATGTAGGGAGAGAGAGAGTGTGTAGGTAGGTAGGTAGTTAGAGGGATAGGGAGAGAGAAATAGAAATAGAGAGAAATACAGTAGATAGGTGGGTGTTTCTGCTGGCACAGCATTTGATCAATGTAATTCTCATCACTCAGTTAAAGAGCTTTCCGAAGGGGGGGGGAGTTTTTGCACTCTGCAAACCTCCCAAAAACGGCCCATTTTTCACAAAAACGAGCCCGTTTTTTTGTCAAAATCTTGCAGGCATAGCCTTATGGAGGCTTATAGAGTGCTGCTGGGGGCTGGGGGGGGGAGGCAAAAAATGGCCCGTTTTCTGCTCATTTCTGCACTCTGCAGCCCCCAGGAGCTCTCCGAAAGCCTCCATAAGGGTATGCACAGCCACTTCGGTGAAGGGAGGAAAAAAATGTTGTATTCGGTGTATAAGACGCACATAGATTTTCAGCCTATTTTTGAGGGAAAAGGGTGAGTCTTATACTCTGAAAAATACGGTAGCTGTTCTCACTGTCGGGGAAATAGAAGTCTTAAGATTTCTATTCCTCTTTTAGGGGAAATATTCTACTCTGCCTTTTTAATATATTTCCTAGAATATTGCATCCCATTTTTGAAATGCCTTTCATTTCTTATGACTTATTTGCCGCTCATCTCACTACAAAGCGGCCCTTTCAAAGACCCACAGGGATGCTGCCAGGGTCGTAACCAGAGGTGGGTTCTTACCTGTTCGGCCTGGTTCAGCCGAGTAGGTGTAACTTGGCCTGCCAGGCCCCTGAACGGGTTCTATCAGTGGCGCCGTAGGCACTGCCGTCTTGTTTTTTGCTTCTGCATATGCGCAGAAACTTTTTTTTAACTACTGCGCATGTGTGTGTAGCACACATCGTAACTATAAAAAATGGCCAGACTCACAGACTCACAGGCTCTTGAACAGGAATGCTGAGCTGTACTCCAACTGTCCTGCAGATGGTGGGTTCCTGTGGAGGGTTGGTTTTACCCAATTCTGGCCTACGACAGGAAGAATCAGTGGCCATGAACATGTTTGAAATATTGGGATCCTGTGAAAAATGGCTGTACGTCCCATTTTTCAGTGCCTTCGTACCTTCAAACAGTCACTAAAAGAATGGTTTGTAAGTCGAGGACTACTGTTGTGACTCAGCAGAGGTCTTCTGTGAGTCTTTTTGGGATACAAGATTCATTATGCAGCTGGGGCTCGTTAGGGGCATATTCTGGGGATAAAAGGACGGATGGTGCCACGCCCTAGTCGCAGGAGTCAACGTTCCTTGGTTCGTTCAACATTGTTTGATCATCAGTCGTGGTTTATGTAAGATTCACTTGGATAAGTGCTTTGTATTTTTGTAACCCTGATTCATAGAGACTTTGGAAGAAGTGTTTTGCTTTCGTTTTGTTCAAATTGTGTTGCCGTAAGAAAGATTTGTTTTCATTCCGTTATCTGTTCAAAGACTGTATTTATGTTATTTTTGGGCTCGAAGCCAGTCTGAGCCAAGAACTGATAAAGAAAAGTCCTTTTAATTTTGTCTGCCTGCCGTTTGTTAACGAGCCGTGAAGGGGGGACAGAACAGCTACCTGTATTACATCTGAATAATTTTAAGCCATTCTTCTTTGTGGATGTAAGACCACTCTGAAACAGTTGTGAAAATCATGCCCTGAGGGCTTCCGGGGGGAGGGGCCTGCCGTCGCCGGTAGCTCAACGGAGCTGCCCTCAGAGTTCTGGTTCGTATATCTATTAAGATCTATAGATATCTCTTTTTTCAGGCAAGGAAAAAGCAGGGAGGGACTCAGTCGTTAGAATCCTCTTTGTAGTTCACAGCTTTTTTTTTTTTTTTGGCTGTAAACAGAGAAGAAGGTTCAACAAAAGCTGAGTCATTCACTCCGGCCAGATCTTCTCAGCTGTTTTTTTTCAGCTCAAGGCAAGTTACCCCCCCCCCTCAGGACAAATTTTTGAAATTAAGTTATTTAAAATCAATCCGAGCAGCGACCATTCCCGAGAACCCTTTTTTTTTATTATTATTCAAAATACCAGCTTCAATTTTATAAAAAACTCCTTTGTTTAATTGTTTTTAAAATGGCGATTTTATAGCTTCCGCATTTGTTACACAATATATTTCCACCTTCCTGGCACAGAATCAAGGGAATAACTTCTCACAAATTAATTAGCCCTGTTTGCTTGAAGACTTCTTTTTATCAATTGCCAAAAGTTTATTGAAAGTACCTTATCTTAAACCAACGTGAGCAGAGACTCTGTTTGTTTCCTTTTTATAATGGCTCCGAAATCAAAGCAGTCTAGACGTTTTTTTAACAACTCATCCCAAGCAATTGTTACAAAGCCGCAGCTCTTGCCTTCTACGCCCTCTACTGGAGATTTGTTAACGAAAGAATTTCTTTTTGAAACTCTTAAAGAATTTAGAGAGGAAATGAAGCAACTTATTTCGGACTTATGTGACAAGCTTGATGCCAAGATTGCTCAAACAAAGGAGGATATGATCGGAGTCATAACTGTAATGACAGATTATATTGCTGGAATGGAAGATAAGCTGGAGCTCCTGGAGGAAGCTAATTCTAACCTGACGTCCAAAATTGAAGTGTTGCAACAGGAAGTTGAAAACGCAGAAAGACAACTTGTTATGACAAATTATAAAAAGACTGCGCTTGCAATAAGAGTTAGGGGATTGCGTGAAAATGAACAGGAGAATTTGAAACAGACTTTTTCCGAGGCTTTCAGTTGTTTGGTGGGAAGTCCGGGACTCAACTTTGATTGGCAGATCCAAAAAATTTACCGCCATAATTCGTGGGCGGCAAAACAGAGACAGCTTCCGAGAGATATAATTATATATTTTACTACAAGAGAATCCAGAAATGCGATATTACAAGAGTTTTATAATAACAGGCTGCGAATTGATGGACAGAACTTGATCGTTTACAAAAAAATACTACCCCAAATGTTAAGAGCCAGGAGAGACTATGCTTTTCTAACTAAAGAACTCAGAAATTGTCAGATACAGTACAGATGGGATGTTCCATTTGGTATTATAGTTACATTTGATGACCAAAAATATCATCTCAACTCTGTTTGGGAAGCCCGAGATTTTTATTATAAGATCCTAAAGGCGGGACATCCTGAATCACCTGGACTTGGAGAAAGACAAGGAGAAGTAGAAGAGAAACAACAAAACACACAACTACAAGGCAGGAGGTATCGCTTTTCCCCTCCGGAAGGGCAGAAGAGCAGAGAACAAGGACTTAGTCGTGCTTCCAAAACATTTGCTTAATTCTTAACTTGAACAATACTCTGTGACTTCTGTCTTGCATAAAATGGTATAGTTGTATATCGATGAAGAGTCATTAAGGCTGAAAGAACTGATGCTGATTTCCTCGGAAAATATATTGTATGGGACTTAAAAAAGACTTGATGGATAACTCTGAACTTTTATATAAATTGCTCATGATTTATTTTCTAGGGTGAGGAGGGCGGAGATCGTGGTGTTCCTGGATCGTGGTTCAGGTTGAATGGAGTTGGGAAGTGTGGTGTAGATGGGAGGGTAGTGAAGGTTGAATTAGAGCTTATTTTGAGCCAGAAAGTAAGTTGATTTTTGTATAAACTGTTATCTGAATATAATGTTTGGAAGGATATACCCAGGGAGTTTGCAAGAAGGCGGAGCAAATATGAGAGGAGTACGGATGAAAATAAAATATATATATGGACACGGGTAGAGGCAGGACGAGAAGAGTTGGAAAAGGAAACCGAGAGAAGAATTTGAGATGTGTTTAAATTGCTTCATAGAGAAGGAGGCATAAAAGGGACAAATTAAAGGTTTGGAAATAGACAGATATTTAGATAAAGAGATAAGGCCCCTAGCTAGAGTAGAATTCTATTTGATTAACTTACTTGGTTTCAATATAGTTTGAAATCCTGCAAGTAATTAATTAATTGAGATCAGGAATGATGTACATTGTTTAAGTTCTAATAATGATGGGAAGCTGAGCTCAATGTAGAGAGTTTATTGATTTTTCCCTTTTTTTTGTTTTTTTTTAATTCCTTTCTTTTTTCCTTTCTCTTTTATCTATTAATTTTTAACCTATTTGGTTCTAATATACTCTAGACTGTGTTTGATAAAAAGCTATGCCCGGTATGGGATCTGGGAAGTCGGAAGGGGGGTAGGGAGGGGGGTTTACAGGGGGGAGGGGGGGAGGGGGGAAACATAGTTTCAATTTCCAAAACAATAAGAACCCACTTGTATACTGTTGCTCCTTTTTCTTTTCTTTTTTCTTTTCCTTTCCTTTTCTTTTTCCTTTTCTTTTCTTTCAATTTTAGTGTAAAATACAAATCGAATAGATTAATGAATAATAGAAATACACCGAAGTGAGGAGTAGAGGGAAAGAAGAGGGAGGAGTAGAGAGGGAGTGAGAGGGGAATGTAAGGAGGGTGAGATGGAGGGAAGGGGAGAAAGGAATGTTTGAGGGGGAGGGGAAGTAGAAGAGGGGAATGCTGGAGGGGAGAAATGAAAGTTGGAGGGGGAGAAGAAAGGGTGTATGGAGGGTTGAAGTGTTATGTTGGTTTTCTATGGTGGAATATAAGATGAGTTGTGTTTACTGTTTTCTTAATTGCACAGTATATAAGTGATTGTATAAAATGAAAATGAAAATGAAATAAAACAGTCTTCATGCGAAAATCATGCCCTGAGTCAGAGTTTCTCAACACGGGCGTCTTCAAGGTGTCGCTTGCTTTTAATTCTGGGAATTTAAATTGGGGAAAGCCCACCCGACTTAAAGTTGCCAAGGTTTAGAAACACTGCCAGAGAAATGTTTCACCGTGTGACACCATAACAACTACAAGCACGAATACAGACTCAGCTCCTGGATCCCCATCAAAGGCTGGGCAATCTCGGTGAATCCTTTCTCTGCCCTTTCCTAGGTGGAAATACTGGGATCGGGAAGGCCACGGCGGTGGATCTGGCCCGGAGAGGCGCCCGCGTCATTCTCGCATGCCGCAACAAAGCGAGAGGAGAATCGGCTGTGCATGACATCCAACGGGTAAGCGCCTGGCGTGCGGTTCTCTTATTTCCTCCTTTCTTCTGCATCCAGGTGTTTTCCTCATGGTTTTTATTCATTTGTTTAGCGCAGTGTTTCTCAACGTTGGCAACTTGAAGATGTCTGGACTTCAACTCCCAGAATTCCCCAGCCAGCATTCACTGGCTGAGGAATTCTGGGAGTTGAAGTCCAGACATCTTCAAGTTGCCAAGGTTGAGAAACACTGATTTAGCGTATGGCATCTAAAGAGAGCATGTGATCTTTGATACACAACACGGATAAAACACACTATAAGACTAATAAACATATATGCACAAAGACAAACGTATGTTTAAATAAAGCACCAACAAATACATGTATATCAAATGGTGGAAAATACAACAGAGGAGGTAAAATATTAAGTTAAGGTACAATTATGATAAAATCTCCATAATATGGGCCCATAGAGTCACAATGGGATAGAGGTTATACAGGTAGTCCTTCACAATTCATTTAGTGACTGTTCAGAATTACAACGGCACTGAAAAAATTGACGGTACCATTTTTCGCGCAACCTTTGCAGCATCCCCATGTTCACATGATCAAAATTCAGACATCCCGCACGGGCCACATTTCTGTGCATGCGCAGAATCGTCCAGGCAGGTGGGCGGAGCCTCCTGCTGCCGCTACTACCAGTCCGTTTGATCCGGGCCGAACTGTCAGCAAGAGACCTCTGATTTTGATGGTCGCAGTGTCCCAGCATCATAGGATCCCCTTTTGCAACTTTCCGATAAACACAATGGGGAATTCAATTTACAACCTTGTTACTCACTTAAAAACCACAGTGATTCGCTGAACAACTGTAGCAAGAAAGGTCGTAAATTGGGGCAAAATTTATTTAACAACTATCTTGCTTACCCACAGATATTTGGGGCTCAGAGGTGGTGGTACGTTGAGGATTACTTGTAATTTGATATCAAACTATCTAACTGCTTCTGGTGTGTTTGCGATGAGATCATCCTTTCACGTCTTAAAATTTCCTAACAGTGAGAACAATTAATCGGTGGAACAGAAGTTTCCTCCAGAAGTTGTGAATGCTCCAACACTGGAAGTCTTTAAGAAGATGCTGGATAGCCATTTGTCTGAAAAGGTATAGGGTTTCCTGCCTAGGCAGGGGGTTGGACTAGAAGACCTCCAAGGTCCCTTCCAACTCTCCTATTGTATTGTATTAATATATTTAACATCTAACACCTTCGAGACCGCCTACTGCCACATACCTCCCAGCGGCCAGTAAGTTCCCACAGATTGGGCCTCCTTCAGATGCCGTCAGCCAGACAGTGTTGGCTGGCGGGCCCTCGGAGGAGAGCCTTCTCTGTGGCTGCTCCGAGTCTTTGGAACCAGCTACCCCCAGAGATCTGGACCATACCCATGGCCTTCAGGAAAGCTGTTAAAACCTGGCTGGTCCGGCAGGCCTGGGGCTGTTGACCTCACTGTTGATGTCCGGCCCCAATTAGAATGAATGTATGAGGTGTTGCTGTTTTAAACCGTTTCTTTTGGTATGTGTTTCGTTATGTGTTTTTTTTTCTCTTTATTTTTGTAAGCCGCCCGGAGTCCTTCGGGATTGGGCGGCATATAAATGTGGTTAATAAATAAATAACAATAAATAAATAAATCTACATGCACAGCAGACAAGATAGTCAGCAACACAGGAACATCATGAGGTAAATCAAACAGCATTCAGAGCCCACAGAGGAAAAAGGCGGGAAAAAGGGGAAACTCCCCCTTTATACCTAGGCGACCAATCATAGCTTAGATTGCCTCGTGCAGGAGCCAGCACTCTCCAACCAATCAACTACCATAGTACACTTTACTCTTCCAGCTACTCAATTCAATCTCCCAACAGTTCCGATGAGCCTCAGTAGCAAATAACATTCAGAGCCCACAGAGGAAAAAGGCGGGAAAAGGGGGAAACGCCCCCTTTACACCCACAGCAACCAATCATAGCGCAGATTGCCTCAGGCAGGAGCCGGCACCCAACTACAACTGTACACGTTACTCTTCCAGCTATTAAGCTCAATATCTTAACACCCCTCCAATTTATTCCTGCACAGCATTTAATGATTGTATATACCACGTTATCTCTGAACACAATCCTGATAACACTACGAATTCTGCTTCAGCTGTGGAAACGGCAACTGAAGTCTGCTTCCTAGATTTGCAACCAGCTAGTGTGTTTGCAAACATTATAACAAATACCGACATTGAGTCTCTATCTTGGACGGCATTGGCCAATTTACTGATGGCCCAATATGGCCTTCTGCCTCGGTTTACCTTTCCCGGTAAACATCCAAGTCGGAAGGTCGTTTAAGAACAATTGATTAGGACACTCTATGAAAAGGGGGGACCCTGAGAAACGGATTATATTTACTTTTATAGTTAGCACCACAGCAATGGTGGGATTGAGCCAGTTCGCACCACTTCGGGAGAACCGGTTGGTTAACTTTCCAAGCAATTTGGTGAACTGGTTGTTGGAAGAAATCATTAGGGCAGAGAACCGGTTGTTAAATCGTTTGAATCCCACCCCTGCACCACAGGGAACTTCAAAGCAAAATTTGATTGGTTTAGAAAGGTGGCGCAGTGGTTAGGGTGCAGTACTGCAGGCCACTTCAGCTGACTGTTATGTGCAGTTCAGCGGTTCAAATCTCACTGGCTCAAGGTTGACTCAGCCTTCCATCCTTCCGAGGTGGGTGAAATGAGGACCCAGATTGTTGTTGGGGGGCAATATGCTGACTCTGTAAACCGCTTAGAGAGGGCTGAAAGCCCTATGAAGCGGTATATAAGTCTAACTGCTATTGCTATTGCTATTGCTAAATAGCCCTCTCTTCAGTTGCATCAACCAGAATGACAGCACAGCCGTAGAAAAGGGCTTCATCTTCTCGGCAAAAGCAAAAGAAACATTGGCAAAGGGAAAAAGATCAAAACGGGTTTGGCTAAGATACGTTCTCAGCGCTTCTCGAGGTTGGCTTGACGGTTTCCTTTGTTCACTGAGTCTTGAGAACAGCTAAAAACGAAACTGTTACCCACAATGCACTGAATGCCGTCCTGCCAGTCCTGGTTTCCGAAAGAGAGGCCTTTTTCTTGAAGGCTAAGGTTTAGGGGAAATACAATTTAAAAAGCAAATTTAAAAGAAAAGGAAGCCGAAGTTAGTTAGCCACTTGGGGCTGCCCTTGAGGGGCATCCGGCGACTGCAGTTAGTTCAGAATGCGGCCGCGCGAGTGATAGTGGGCGCACCGCGGTTCGCCCACATAACACCCATCCTCCGCGAGCTGCACTGGCTACCTGTTGATCTCCAGGTGCGCTTCAGGGTGTTGTTGACCACCTTTAAAGCCCTTCATGGTAGTGGATCTGAGTACTTGAGAGACCGCCTTCTGCCGATTACCTCCCTCCGACTGATAAGATCGCACAGACTGGGCCTCCTCCGAATCCCATCCGCCAGTCAATGTCGACTGGCGACTACACGGAGGAGAGCCTTTTCTGTTGCAGCTCCGACCCTGTGGAACGACCTCCCCATCGAGATACGCACCCTCACCACCGTCCAGGCCTTCCGCGCAGCCCTCAAGACCTGGCTATCCCAACAGGCCTGGGGATAAGCTTTTAATTTGCCCCACCCGAGTGTTGAGTGTTGAATGCAAGTTGTGTTTTTATTATTTTACTTTGTTCACATACTGTTTATTTTTGAATTGCACCCCCTTCCTAATGATTGTAAGCCGCCCTGAGTCCCCTCAGGGAAAAGGGCGGCCTATAAATCCTAATAAACAGAACAAACAAACAAACAAACAAACACTTCAACTGTATTGCACAAAGCATGCTTCAAGTATTGGGGTTGGACTAGAAGACCTCCAAAGTCTCCCTTCCAGCTTCTCTTCTCTTCCTCTATTCTATTCTATTCTTTATGCTATGCTATGCTATGCTATTCTATTCTATATATACCATTCCTGGTTGATCACTCTCATAACCAAGAGCCAGGGTCATACAATCTGGTGCATATAAAACCTTATCAAATGCCTTAAAGGTACCTCTACTGTTCCTTGAGCCTATGCTGAAGAATCAGGGGTGGGTTTCAACCAGTTCGCGTCGGTCCCCGCGAACAGGTGGTCAGCGAACCCGGAAGTAAGTAACTTCCAGGAACGGCGAAGGGCCCACCCGCCCGTCTGCGCTCCTTACCAGTCTTTGAAGGCTTCTGCACTTCCACGCAGGCGCATGGCACATAAAGCGCCTGCGCGATTTTCCGCAAGCAGCTGGATGGCACATACAGCGCCTGCACGATTCTCCGCAAGCATCTGGAGCATCGTGCAGGCGCTAAGACGCATGCGTGAACTGCCCACGTGCACGAGGACGCCGCCGGCCCCCTTCCAACCGAACCGGTTGGAACGGAATCAGCAACCCACCACTGCGAAGAATGATTACCATTGGCCAGGCTGACATATTCCTTGCCAGCTGGTCCCAGACTGGGAGAAAGTGTTGGGTTATGTATAATATGCTCACTATCCAATAATAGATCAAGGACTTCCTCACAAGGCACACCTGCAGAGGCCCATCGCCCTCCTGTTCTCCCATGGCAGACCCTCTCCTCCATTGGCCTTAAGGCTGCCAATATCTATTTGAGCCTTCTTTCCAGGTTCATAGTTCAATTATGGTTTTTAGTGTTGTTTTAGATTTTGAGAGCAGCTTTGAGAGATTTTGAGATTATAAGATTGGCAGCTCTATACAGGCAGTCCTTGACTTATGACCACAGTTATGGCCACAACGCCCCTTGCTAAATAAGAAGGTTGTTAAGTCAGCCACACTGAACTTTATGAGCATTTTTTTGTCATGGATGCTAAGGAAATCACTGCCGTTGTTGAGCGAATAACATGGTTGTTAAACAAATCCAGTTCCCCCCTCCCCCATTGACTTTACTTGCTTGTTTCAATTTGGTGCTTTATGTATTTTTCCTTCATATCTTGCCTGACTTTCCAGGTCTTTCCTAGTGAAAGGACCTTTTCTTTTCAGCTGATTGTTGCACAGCTGATCATCGGAAGTTTTTTTTACTTTTTAAAGCATTTTTTACTACCAGTTCGGGTGAACAGAACTGGTAGCATTTCACCCCTGGAGTACCATCCTCAAGGCCGACTGTCGGACGGTATGCAGAAGGAAGGAACGGTGCACCTGAATCAGAGCTCAAAACATCTTCTTGGTCAATGATTGAACTCTGGTTGCCTGGTTACTGGTAGGGTGGGTTCTAGGGTTTGTTTCAATTTGCTGCTTCGCACATTTTTGCTTCAGATCTTGCCTGAGTTAGCTGTATTCAGTTCTTTCCTAGTAAAAGCACCTTTTCTCTCATTCTATGGAGTCGAGGGTTTTTCTTTCCTAGGGATTGTACAGAGGCAGCCATGACAGTTGTTAAGTCAACCAGACCCAATTTATATGCCACAGTTGTTAGGCAAATCACTACAGTTCTTAAGTGAATCACATGGTTGTTAAGTAAATTCAGCTCCCCTCACCATTGACTTTGCTTGTCTGAATCCTCTTGGAACAATCACAAATAGTAATCATATGACCCTGGGACACTGAAATCATCGGAAATATTGCTGGTTGCCAAGCACCCAAATTTTGATCACATGACCCTGGGGGAGCTACAAGGGTTGAAAGTGTGAGGACTGGTCATAAATCACTCTTTTTTCATTGGCATCGTTCATTGAATGTTCGCTAAATGAATGGTTATAAGTCAAGGATTGCCTGCATTGTTTTGTTACGCACCACCCAGGGAGATTGACAGGAGGTGAGCAGATCTATGCAGAAGGTGAGTAAGTCGGGATCCGCCTTTGAAGCCGTACTCGATCCCGAGGCTCAGGATTCCTTCCGCTCCTTTTCCAGGAAAGTGGGAACTCGGAGGTGATCCTGATGATCCTGGATCTGGGCAGCCTGGACTCCGTGCGAGCTTTTGCGCAGACCTTCTTAGAATCGGAGCCCCGTCTGGACATCCTCATCAACAACGCAGGTGGGGACAGAGCAGACCCTCCCCCCCAGGGTCTCCGGGCGAGGAAGAGGGAAGCTAGTGGCTGTCTCCGGCATTGCTCTCTGTTAGATAGGGTGAATGGAGGAGGCAGACTTCAGGCTTCAGCAACAAACAGTTCTTTATTAAGTGACAACTGTGTACAATCCAGCAAAGACTTTGTCTGGCCCTTTTATAGGGAGCTGTCAGATCTCTCAACCAATCACATTCAAGCATTGTTCCCGCTGGAACAGAGGACCTGAGTGGAAACTACCATACTGTCTGTCAGCATATAACACCTCTCCCCTCTTAGTTGGGCTCGTCCAGCTTGTAACGTACTCACGCAGGTAGGCGGGTTTTCTGGTGGCTCACCAAGACTAGCATTGGCTCACCCAGACCATCAATCGCATTCGAGTATTAAAAAGTTAAAAAGTTAAAGTCACCAGCCGGCTTTCATGGCTAAGATGGGATTTGAACTGCTGGCCTCCTGTTTCCTAGGCTTAACCACTAGACCAAACTGAAAGGTAGTGCTTGACGTAGGACCCTGGTGGAGTCTGCCAATTATTTTTGTAAGCTGTGATGTGACTATGATTTTTCTGAGCTTCTTTTGAGGTGGTTGTTAAACGAACTGGTTGTTCACTATCAGGTGTTTTTGCTAAAAATTGCAAGCAAGTGCCTTTTTTGACAAAACGTTGCAAATCATGGTCACTCGACATGTTGCAGGCCATTTGCCAAGCACCCAAAATGTGACCAAAAGGGGGAGCCACTGGAACTTTGGAAATGGATCGTTAGTCCCTTTGGAAATTGCATCTGTTGTAACATTGAATTATCACATTGTTCGCCGAGGACTACCCGTAATCCGCTTATTTATCCGGCAGGAGAGTTCCAGGCTCGTCAAACCGCTGATGGCTTTAATGAGTCCTTCCAGGTCAACCACTTGGCCCACTTCCTGCTGACCCACCTGCTCCTGGACCGGCTGAAGCGCTGCGCCCCGAGCAGGATCGTAATTCTGGCCTCAAGTTCGCATTTCTTTGGGAAAATTGACTTTCGGACCATCCACAAGCCGGGAAAGGGACTGTGGAAGGCTCTGCATTCATACGGCAACAGCAAACTAGCCAACATTCTCCATGCAAGAGAGTTGGCGAAGCGGCTGGAAGGAACCAACGTCACCTGCTATGCAGTTAACCCAGGTGAGTGGAAGCCTGGCTCCGAGGCGGCCCAAATGGAGCCCCCCCCTCCCCAGGTCCGCCTGGGGCTCTGCCAAGCATTTTTCTCCCACTGGAGACTCCCTCGACCAGGGGTGAGCTGCTGGGGGTTCACACGGATTCGGGCAATCCTCTAGCTAGGATTCCGCCCAGTTCGGCGAAACCCCAAATGCCACCCCTGGCTGGCTCCACCCACCTCACCCTGCCCTCCCGCCCCTCCCCTCTCCTCCCAGGAGTCTGCAGGTGGTCCTTTCATCATGCAAGGTAAGTGGGGGGCCGGCGCAGAGGCTCAGGGAGGGCAAAAAAGGGGGCTACTGGAGGTTCCGTAAGTCCCTCTGGAGAGGGCAAAAAATGAGCCTTCCAGAATAGCCATAGTAATAGCAGTTAGACTTACCGTATTTTCACGACCAAAAGCCGCACCGGATTATAAGCCGCAGTATCAGTTAACGTTAATTTTTCAAACTTTTTCCATATATAAAGCGCACCGGGTTATAAGCCGCACGTTTCCCGACGCTTCTGGACATCTGTTGCAGTCGCGAGGAGCGGAGAAGAGCGCGAAGGTTCTTGGCGCTCCAGGAAGCCGCAAAAACAGCTGGGAGAGGCGCACGGCTTGGTTTATCCTCTCTGGACGTCGCAGCAGCAGCCCCAAGCGCACCGATCTCTGTGTTTTTCGCATCGGGGCATGCTGCAAGAGAGAGTGAGTGAAGACCTTTCCGGATTGCTGGTGGTGGAGGTGTGGGACCGTCGCCCTCCAGGACATCCAGGGAGGAGAAACCAAACCGCGCGCCTCTCCCGCTTCCAGGAGCGCCAAGAACCTTCGCGCTCTTCTCCACACTCTCCTCGGCTCCTCACAACTGCAATAGACGTCCAGAAGCGGCAGGGGCTATCGAGCTGGAAATCCAATCCCCATTAGCCCCAAAAGCCGCTTCTGGACATCTATTGCAATCCCGAGGAGAACGCGGAGAAGAGCGCGAAGGTTAGGGTTACTGGGCAACGTGGGGGTGGGGGAGGCTGGAGCAGTTTCGTTCTGAATGGAGGGAGAGGAAAAAAGTTGGGATTCTCCCTGCTGCAGCCTTTAAATGGCAGAGAGAAGCCGAACTCTTTCCCCTCCATTCACAGAGAAGCTGCGGCTCCCTTTATGCCCCTCTGGCTGGCCCCCTCCCTCCCGGGGTGGGGGTGGGGTGTCAAAGTACCTGAAAGGGGCATGCAGGCTGCTATAGCTCCACTGAGAAGACATTTCTGAGAAGAGAAAGGGCTCCGGTCAGGCTGCACCCAAGCTGATGGAGTGCTGGCAACCGCCCGCCTATCGCCAGGGAGACAGCCAGTGCAGGTGAGCCGCGCGATTGCTCCGATCGCAAGGGCGCTTCACCAGCTCGGGTGCAGCCAGACCAGAGAACTTTCGGTGGTGCACCGATTCCAGCAGCTGCGTTTTTCCTTGAAATTTGCTGTCCCGGCAACCCGAAGTGGACATTCTCCCAGCGGCGTCTCAGACACTCCCACCCTTAACCAGGACGAAGTGAGGATGGCTGGGCGCAGTTTGGTGCCTCCCGGCTAAGGAGGGAGGGAGAGACCCAAGGGACGTGTGCGTGCCTGCTCGCGGTCATTCGCTTGCGAGTTTCAAGTTTGAGCGTAAAATCGGGAGGGAGAGATTTTCGATCTTTTTCCATATATAAAGCACACCGGGTTATAAGCCGCACTGCCGGTTTTTGATCAAATTTTAGGATTTTCAGTGCGGCTTATAGTCGTGAAAATACGGTATATACCGCTTCATAGGGCTTTCAGCCCTCTCTAAGCAGTTTACAGAGTCAGCATATCGCCCCCACAGTCCGGGTCCTCATTTCACCCACCTCAGAAGGATGGAAGGCTGAGTCAACCCTGAGCCGGTGAGATTAGAACCGCCGAACTGAAGCAGCAGCAAAGCAGAGGCTGACAACTAGGGAATCTTTGCACGCACACATTTAGATCTGGCTTTGCTACTATAAGCACTTGGATAGCAGATAGCAGTCAGCTGAATCGGCCTGCAGTACTGCACCCTAACCACTGCGCCACCTCGGCTCTACCAATCTGGAAACAGGCTGTTTCTGGCCTCCAGAGCCCGGGAGAAGCGTTTTTCACCCTCCTGGAGGCTCAAGGAAAGCCTCTAGAGCCCAGTGAGGGCCAAAAATGCCTCCCGATGTTGCAGGAGGCCAGCTAGGCCATGCCCCACATGGCCACATCCACCCAGCAATGGGGTAGCGAACCTGTTGCTGAAACTTTTGAAGCCCATCCCACCCTCAACCGCCTCTGCAGAGACACCCTGGGAATTTCCCCCATTGAGCTCAACTGGGGAGGGAGGTGTCTCCCACCACTACCCCTCCTAAAAAATCCTAAAATCTTAAGAGTGAGAAGGGTCCTCGGAGGTCTTGTAGTCCAACCCCCTGCCTCTCAACTCCATTCATCATGAAAAGGTTACTTTTACTAAAATCCAAGTGCTTAGAGTAGCAAAGCCGGATCTAAATGTGTGCGCGCAAAGATTCCCTAGTTAACGTCCTCTTCTCCATTCCTCCTCCTGTTAGGTTCCCCATTCTCCACTCCCATTCAAAGAGGATTATTGCTTATTGACACTTGGAGGGCAAGAAAAGAATAACAGAGAAGGAATAACACCCCCATAATTGTTTGATGTTGATACCCATGTTCTTCTGGGGGGGGGGGAACCAAAAAGTCATTATTTAATAGCGGCGTTCTTCCTTTGAATGTACAGGAAATCCTTGCCTTATGAGCCCCAAAATTATGTTGCTAAGCAAGATACTGATAGTTGTTAAGTGAATTTTGCTTCATTTTACGACATTTCTTGCCATAGTTGTTTAGTGAATCACTGCACTGCTAAGTTAATAACATGGTTGCAAAGAGAATTGGGCTTTCCCTTGTGACTATGTTTGTCAGAAGGTCGCAAAAAGGGGGAATCACCTGACCCCCCCGGGACAATGCAGCCATCGTGAGTATGAGTGAATTGCTAAAAATCTGAATTTTGATGACATGTTCATGGAGATGTGTCAAAAATCGTCATAAGTCACTTTTTCCAGTGCTGTTGTAACTTTGGATGGTCACTAAACAAACTCTAATAAGTTGGGGACAGCCTGTATTAGCCACCTAATTCCAATGGATTGATGTGTGAGACAACACACACACACACACACACACACACACACACACACACTATTTTAACCAACTCAGGGAACAGACAAAATATCATTATGGTGTGTGTATGTGTATAAAATTCTACGAGGATTCTGCATTGTTTTTCCTGAAATTCTCATTATTTGATTTCTAACTGAATTCCTGTTTTAATGCTATATGTACCATGTTGAGTATCCTGTTCTCCTTGTCCTGAATTTCTCCTTATTTCTAATTGCATTTCAATTGGAGAATTAAAAACCACCTTTCATCTCGGTCACTCTGGATGGGGCTTCTTTCTGTCCGAGACCGTCCACACAACCAACTCTCTTTTCCTTTTAGGATACGTTAGAACCGAAATTGGTCACTCCTTTTCATGGTGGCTACACTGGTTCCTTTGTTTCGCCAACTTGTTCATGCAAGATTGCCAGGCAGGCGCCCAGACCTCCATCTACTGCGCCACCGAGGAGGGCATTGAGAAGCTGAGCGGGCGGTATTTCGAGGACTGCCACCACTTGGAGCCCTGGTCACAGGCCTGCGATGGCCACATAGCCACGAAGCTCTGGGAATTCAGTGAGAGGCTGCTGGGACTGACCACTTAAGATAGGACGGGGCAGAGAAAGCATTTGGGGGTAACCAAAAGCTGCCATCCAATTAACCCGGGGGAGTGAAAATGCAGGGAATCTGGAAACTTCCCTGAAGTTGTTTGACGGAGACCAAGCTTTGAATTTCCGAGGTTTAAAAAGTGTGGTGGGTTTTCTCAGGGCGAGTTGCCCAGCGTTGATTATGAAGATGGGCGGCCATAAAAAATGTTTTAAAGAAATAAAGAAATTCCATCCAGTTGTTGGTCTCTTATTTTCTCCATCCTGGCTGTTTTGCTTAGTCTTGAAAAGGGCTCCTCCTTCCCACCCCTCGAGACATTTCATTACCTTACTAGGTAATGTCATCAGTGCTAGAAGGGAGTGGGGTTGGCAGGGCTGGGCAGATGACCTTTGAGGTCCCTCCCAGAACTCGGAATTAAACCGTTTGGTCCATGTAGCCTGAATTGGTAGCAATGAGGCTGCAGGGGGGTGGGGTGGGGGGGAGGTCTTTTTCATTTTGGGTTGCCCCGGTCACAAATTAGTCCTCAACTTACGACTGCAATTGGGACCTGGATTCCCATTGTTAAGCCAGGTAGTTGTGAAGTGAATTGTGCCAAACGTTTTTGCCATGGTTAAGTGTCAATTGCATCACATGGTTGTCCAATCTCTTCTTAAACACTTACAATGTCGGAGCATTTACAACTTCTGGGGTCAAGTTATTCCACTGATAAATTATTCTCATTGTTAGGAAATTTCTCCTTAGTTCCAAGTTGCTTCTCTCCTTGATTAGTTTCCATCGCTTGTTTCTTGTCCTGCCCTCGGGGGCTTTGGAGAGGAGCTTGACTCTCTCGTCTTTGTGGCCACCGCTGACGTATTGGAGCACCGCCATCATGCCCCCCCCCCATAGTCATTGAGTAAACCCAGCCTCCCACTCCCATTGGCTTGGCTTATTGGGGAACAGATCCAGGAAACTACAAACCAATCAGCCTGACATGAATTCCTGGGAAGATCTAGAAAAAGATAATCAAGCAACACATCTAGGAATGCCTAGAAATAAACAAGGTCATGAAACTCCATATGACATGTTATATAAAAGGCATTTATGAGTTTATGAGTTTATTATTTATAGGCCGCCCTTTTCCCTGAGGGGACTCAGGGCGGCTTACAATTTATAGGGAAGGGGGGGTACAAGACAATAAAACAATAAACATGAAAACAGTGCAAGTAAAAAATAAAACACAACATTCATCATTCGGGACATTCCCAAAACAATTATAGCAATAGCAGTTCGACTTCTGTACCGCTTCATAGGGCTCTCAGCCCTCTCTAAGGGGTTTACAGAGTCAGCATATCGCCCCCAACAACAATCCGGGTCCTCATTTTACCCACCTCGGAAGGATGGAAGGCTGAGTCAACCCTGAGCCGGTGAGATTTGAACCGCTGAAATGCAGATAGCAGTCAGCTGAAGTTGCCTGAAGTACTGCACTCTAACCACTGCCACCTCGGCTAGTATCAGAGTTGTTAAGTGAACCTGGATTTCCCATTGACTTCGTTTGTCGGAAGGACGCAAAACGGGGATAACATGATCCTGGGACACTGCAGCGGTCGTAAATATGAGTCAGTTGCCAAGCGTTTGAATTTTGATCATGTGACCACGGGGATGCTGCAAAGCTCATAACTGAAAAGTGATCGTAAATCACATGTCAGTAACTTCAAACGGTCGCTAAAATAAAGGCCGTTAGGCGAGGACTACTTGTACACTCAAATGAAGAATATCAAATTGACTTTTCTGTCCTTTCCCCGAGTTGGTTAGAAGATGTGGGTGTAAAGTGTGGAGCAATTGTGAGGATGTTATTCCTTCTCTCTTATTTTTTTTCTTGCTTCCGTATGGCAGAAAACCAGGTTGCCCATGGATAGCATCTGCAGTCCTCAAGGGGGGCATAGCAGCAGACACCCCCCATCCCACCCCAGCCATTCCAGAGCCTCGGATGGCACAGGGACAATCCTGCCCCCGTTTCAGGCCATGATAACCGGCCTTCCGGCTGCCAGGATCCTCCGTGTCTAAGATGGGCTGGAGGGAAAGCGCAAGAGAAACATAGCTCAGCCCTTCTGAACGAATCCTTCCTTCGGCTTTTCATAAATTCTAATAATGCAAGGTTTCCAGGGAATTACACAGCCGGTGTCCAAACGGAGCCAAAAAATGCTGAGGTGAATCAGTTTTATATAAATCAATGTATTTACAGTAAATAAGGCAGGCAAACAGGGACATATGAGAAATAATTTGTTTCACTAAGAGGAGCCACAGAAAATCCTCCTCCTGTCACAACGAGCATCTTGCAGTCTTCACAGGCCAGTCGTCCTCAAGCTCCCACAGGTTCACGAAGAAACTTTTACCTCAAAAAATATATATATATACTACTGGCTCTTCAGGGCATTTCTGGGCCCATAACCTGTCAGGGAATTGCACAGCCGGTGTCGAAATGGAGTCAGAAAGACTGACATGAACCTATTTTATATAAATAAATATATTTCCAATAAAGAAAACAAGAAATCAACACAGCAGGGACATCCTGAGGTAAATCAGAGAGCACAGGGCCCACACAGCACGCAGAGAAAAAATAGGCGGGAAACCAGGGAACTCCGTCTTTTCACTCTCAGCAACCAATCACAGCCCAGGTTGCCTCAGGCAGTGGCCAGCTCTCTTCAAGCAATTAGCTACAACTGTGTGTCGTCCCACCTTTCACTACTCCAGCTATTAAATTTTAAAAATCTTAACACCCTTCCAATTAATAGTTGGATAGCATTGTTTCACAACATTCTTAGGTTTCTGCAGAATATCATGAGGTCACCCAAATAATCTTCCTATTTCAAATATGTTTTATTTTCTTTTTTTCATTTTCATTTCATACAGTCACATATATACTGTGCATGACTGGGGCCATATAACATTGAGCAATAAACACAGCCATCCTTGCCAAAAATACTCCCCAAAATACAAAACCAATATACCACTTCAACCCTCCATACACCCTTTCTTTCACCCCCCTCCAACTTTCCTTTCTCCCCTCCAACATTCCCCTCTCCTACTTCCCCTCCCCCTCTATCACTCCTTTCTCCCAATACACTCCCTCCCTTCCATCTCACCCTCCTTCCGATCCTCTCTCCCACCCTCTCTACCTCTCCCTCTTCTTTCCCTCTGCTCCTCCCTTCGGTGTATTTCTACTATCTATCAATATATTCAGCTTCTTATTTTTACACTAAAATTAAAAAAGGCAACAGTATACAAGTGCAATCATGTTACTTTAAAATCTGGCACTATATTTCCCCCCTCCCCCCTCCCCCCTAAGACCCCACCTCCCTTCCCCCCTCCCGACTTCCCAGAGCCCGTACACGGTATAGCTTTTTATCAAACACAGTCTAAGATATATTAAAACCAAGAAAATTAAAAAATAAAAATAAAGAAAAAAAAGGGAAAAGAAAAAAGAAAGAGAAGAAAAAAAGTCAGTAAAATCTCTGCGTTGAACTCAGCTTCTTACCATTACACAAACTTTAAACAGTTTACATTGTTCCTAATCTTAATTGTTTGATTACCTGCAGGATTTCCCCAGAAGTTATTTGTTGATTCAGCTTTTGCCTGTACTCTTCTCTAACTAGGGGCCCTTATCTCTTTATCTAAGTATCTGTCTATATCTAAACCCTTAATTTTGTCCCCTTTGTCCCTCCTTCCTCTATAACACAATTTAGATACATTTCAAATTTTTCTTTTGGTATCCTCTCCAACTCTTTTCGTTTTTACCCTTGTTTATGTCTATGCATTTTGTTTATATTCATCAGTACTCCTCTCATATATGCTTTACTTACGTCCCCTACAAATTCCATGAATATACCCTTATTCATGTTCAGAACAAAGTATTCAGATAGCAATTTTTTAAAATCATTAATATACTTTTCATATCATGATAAACTCCCATTCGACCTCCAAGACCTTCTTGCCTGCACTACCCTTCCCAATTCCGTCCAGACTGGGTTATGATCCAAGAGGACCCTCGCCGCAATCTTTGTCTTCTTCACCCTAGAAGATAAATCATTAGTGATTGTATAAAATTCGAAGTTGTCCATCAAGTCTTTTTCCCTTCTAGAATTAAGTCTAATGCGATATATCTTCCAAAGGGATCTGCTTCAATTTCACACAGCCTTAATGTCTTTTCTTAAGTATACAACTATACCATTTTTCTTTTTCGTAGCAGAGGTCACAAAATATTGACCAAGTTCGGGGTTGAACAGATATTTTTTGATCAGTTAATTTGATATAAATTTCTTGCAGACAAATTATATCATTCTTGAACTGTTTGAGATAGTGAAATATTTTCTTTCTCTTCTGTAAAGAGTTCAGACATAACTCCTTGATCAATGGCCGATGATTATTGATGTTGTTGCAATCTGCCTTGTTTTCCCATTCGTCTGGTAGTCGCACGGCTAGGTCCTTGTTCTCTGGTCCCTTGCCCTTCCGGAAGGAGGAAATGGTGCTTTCTGTCTGGTAGTTGTGTGGTTTGCTGTTTATCTTGTCCTTCTTGTAATCTTTCTCCAGATCCAGATGATTCAGGATGTCCCACCTTCAGGGTCTTGTGATAGAAATCTCGGGCTTCCCATACAGAGTTGAGACGATATTTTTGCTTATCAAATGTAATTATAATACCAAATGGCACATCCCATCTATACTGTATCTGACGGTTTCTGAGTTCTTCCACTAGAAAAGCATAATCTCTCCTGGCTCTTAGCATTTGGGGTGGTATTTCTTTCAAGACAATCAAGTCCTGTCCGCCAATTTGTAGCCTGGTATTATAAGACTCTTGTAGTATCATGTTTCTAGACTCTCTTGTAGTAAAATATATAATTACATCTCGAGGAAGTTGTCTCTGTTTTGCCACCCAAGAGTTAATGCGGTAAATTTTTTCGATCTGCCAGTCAAAGTTGATCCCCGGTCTTCCCACCAGACGGTTAAAGGCCTCTGAGAAAATCTGCTTCAAGTTCTCCTGTTCGTTATCACACAGCCCCCTGACTCTTAATGCAAACTCCATCTGTTTGTAGTGTAGCATAACAATTTGTTTTTCTGCGTTTTCAACTTTTTGTTGCACCACTTCAATTTTGGATGTCAAGTTAGTGTTGGCTTCATCAAGAACCTCTAGCTTATCTTCCATTCCAGAAACATATTCTGTTAATACAGTTACAAGTCCCACCATATCGTCCTTTGTTTTGGCAATCCTAGTATCAAGCTTATCATCAGCTGGGGAATTCTGGGAGTTGAAGTCCGGACATCTTCAAGTTACCAAGGTTGAGAAACACTGCATTAGATTGTGAAGTGATCCGTTGTAAGCCAAGGGCTGCATGTAATCGGCTTACTTTTCTGGCAGGGGTCTTTCAGGGTGGCCAAACCGCCGATGGCTTTGACCAGGCCTTCCAGGTCAACCACTTGGCCCACTTCCTGCTGACCCACCTGCTCCTCGACCGGATGAAGCGCTGCGCCCCGAGCAGGATCGTAACTGTGGTCTCCAGTATACATGTTTTGGGGAAGATCGACTTTCGGACCATCCACAGGCCGGTGGAAGGGATGTGGAAAGCTCTACATTCGTACTCCAACAGCAAACTAGCCAACGTTCTCCAAGTGAGAGAGTTGGCCAACCGACTGGAAGGAACCGACGTCACCTGGTACGCGGTTCATCCAGGTAAGTGGAAGTCCGGCTCCAAGGCGCTCCAGATCGAGCCCCCCGGTATCCCACTGGGTGCTCCCTCGACCTCCTCTGCAGACCACCCAGGGAGTTTCCTCCACCAAGCTCAGCTGCGGAGGGAGAATGTCTCCCACCATCCCAGGTCCCGAATCCTAGAATCTTAGTGTGGGAAGGGCCTTTGTAGGTCATACTGTCCAGCCTCCTGCTCAAGCAGGAGACCCTACATCAGGGCTCTGCAACGTTCAACATTCAAACAGCCATTTGACCTGTTTCCCACAGAAAAGAAAACACAAAACCTGTGTGGGAGTGGACACTTCAAGGACACTCACTCCAACCCAGTCAGATGACTGGCCCCTAGCTACGCCTACCCAGCAGAGAACCCGTTGTTAAAAAATACCGGAGCTGTGGTGGGTTGCAGGCAGCACGCCCCAGTAAGGGCATACTGGAGGCTGCCCGGAGCACCGGCCCGGGTACCATTCCGGTACAGTGCTCCGGAGGGCCCACCGCACATGCGTACAGTGCGTACAGCGGCTGCACCGCTGAGCAGCTGCAGCGTCGGGGAAGCTCCCGGAGGTGTCGCTGGATGGTAACCAGAACCCACCACCAACCGGGAGCCACAAAACCCTTTTGACATCTCTCCCTTTCTGTCTCTCTCTTCCTCCCTCCGTCTGTATCTCTCTCTATGTTTCTGTCTCTCTCTCCCGCTCTCTGTATGTGTTTGGGGGTGGGTATGTGTCTCTCCCCCCCCCACTTCTGATATGAGGCACAGCGTGCCCACCGCACATGCAGAGCTGGCTGGAGAATTCTGGGAGTTGAAGTCCACAAGTCTTAAAGTTGCCAACTTTGGGAACCACTGCCCTACTCCACAGGTGGGCCACCCATTGTCCACTGTTCACCAATCCAACACATTACTTTTATTTTTGGGGAAACAGTCTCTGCCTCCAGAAGGTTCCCGTCCTTTGAAGCCTCAGGATTATCTCAGGCTGCAGACGGCTCCCGTGAATTCCTCCCCTCCCTCTCCGGTCCCAATACATCCCAAGCATTTCCCTTCCTCTTCCTTTGTCTCTCGTCAAGTTCTGAGTAGAGGCAGAGCATCACAAGTCAGCCCCGCCAAGAACTATCTAGAGCAGGTCAAGAAGCAGATTACCATCTCAAGATGTACATATCATCTGCAAATTATAAGGTAGGAGCCGCCTTGAAACTCTTTCTCCCACGGGACAATATAAGGTAAAGGTTCCCCTTCCACATATGTGCTAATCGTTCCCAACTCTAGGGGGCGGTGCTTTTTACTGCCTTTTTTTTCCCCCTCTTCTCCTTCTTTTTTCTTTTCCCTTTATTCTTTCCTTATTATTATTTTTTTCCCCTCTAACTTACTTGGTGTTAATACATTTTGAAATCCTGCAGGTAATTAATTAATTAATTAAGATTAGGAACAATGTAAACTGCTTAAAGTTTGTGTAATGGCAAGAAGCTGAGTTCAATGCAGAGATTTTACTGACTGTTTTTTTCTTCTCTTTCTTTTTCTTTCCCCTTTTTTTCTATTTTCTTTATTATTGGAGGTCGAATTGGAGTTTATTTGATGTGAAAAGTATATTAATGATCGTAAAAATTGCTATCTGAATACTTTGTTCTGAATATGAATAAGGGTATATTCAGGGAATTTGTAGGAGATGTAAGTAAAGCATATATGAGAGGAGTACTGATGAATACAAAATATATATATATAGACAGAAACAAGGGTAAAAACGAAAAGAGTTGGAAGAGGATACCAAAAGAAAAATTTGAAATGTATCTAAATTGTGTTATAGAGGAAGGAGGTACAAAGGGGACAAAATTAAGGGTTTAGATATAGACAGATACTTAGATAAAGAGACAAGGCCCCTAGCTAGAGAAGGAGTACAGGCAAAAGCTGAATCAACAAATAACTTCTGGGGAAATCCTGCAGGTAATCAAACAATTAAGATTAGGAACAATGTAAACTGTTTAAAGTTTGTGTAATGGTAAGAAGCTGAGTTCAATGTAGAGATTTTAGACTGTGTTTGATAAAAGCTATACCGGGTACGGGCTCTGGGAAGTCGGAAGGGGGGAAGGGAGGGGGGGTCATAGGGGGGAGGGGGGGAGGGGGGAAATATAATTTGTGCCAGTTTTCAAAACAACATGATTGCCCTTGTATACTGTTGCTTTTTTAAAAATTTTAGTATAAAAATAAGAAGCTGAGTATATCGATGGATAGTAGAAATACACCGAAGTGAGGAGCAGAGGGAAAGAAGAGGGAGGGGCAGAGAGGGAGGGAGAGAGGAATGGAAGGAGGGGGAGATGGAAGGGAGGGGGAGAAAGGAGTGATAGAGGGGGAGGGGAAGTAGGAGAGGGGAATGTTGGAGGGGAGAAAGGAAAGTTGGAGCGGGGAGAAAGAAAGGGTGTATGGAGGGTTGAAGTGCTAGATTGGTTTTGTATTTTGGGGAATAATACAAGGAGGGCTGTGTGTATTGCTCAATGTTATATGGCCTCAATCATGCACAGTATATACGTGACTGCATGAAATGAAAATGAAATAAAACATTTTGAAACAAAGATGTCTCCGTGGCCGCGTGGCCGGCATGACTAAACTCCGAAGGCGCACGAAACGCTGTTCCCACCAAAGGCGATTCCTATTTTGCTACTTGCATTTTTTTACGTGCTTTCGAACTGCTGGGTCGGGCCGCGTTACGGGAGCTCACCCCGTTACGCGGCGCTAGGGATTCGAACAGCCAACCTGTCTGATCGACAAGCTCAGCGCCTTAGCCACCGAGCCACCGCGTCCCTTCAATAAAGACAAGCTAAGAACTAAAACTCCCTTGCAAAAAATTACAAATGTTCACAGTCCTCCTGGCCCTCCCTTGACGGTTTCATCTTCAGCCAATGGGGAGCTGCCTAAGCGTTTTGAGAATCACTCAGGTGTTTGGGTCAGCATGCGTGGCCTTGAACATTGGCACAAACTGGAATACTTTCTATGCCCCCCCCCCCAATGTTCCCTCTAATTTTTTTTCAGTGTGAGCGGAAAAGGTATAGTGTTGGAGCAGCACATTTTCATACCTGAGCACCTGGATTTTTTTCATAGATGTCACCCAAGACAACGAACTTAGTGTTATTTGAAACTCAATTCTACCATGTAAATATCCATTAGGTAAAGAAATCTCCCTATACAGGTAGTCCTCAATCTACGACCATCATTGAGCCCAAAGGTTCTATTGCTAAGTGAGACATTTGTTAAGTGAGTTTTGCCCCATTTTGCAACCTTTCTTGCTACAATTAAGTGAATCACTGCGGTTAAATCAGTAATCTGGTTGTTAAGTCAGTCTGACTTTCCTACTGACTTTCCTTGGCAGATGTTGCAAAAGGTGACCCAGGACACCGCAACCATCATAAATATGAGGCAGTTGCCAAAGATCCGAATTTTGATCCTATGACCATGGGGATGCTGCAATGATCATGTGTGAAGAACAGCTGTCATTCACTTTTTTCAGTGCTTTTTAGAAAAAGAACATAAAGGCTTCTTGGTCCACCTGGACCGGAAAGTCAAATTCCAGAAAATTAACCTTGTTTAGGAAAGTTTTGCACTGATGGAAAAACAGTGTTTCCAGTGAAAGTTTTTCCCCTACTTTTCCTGTTTGCTTTTTTGGCCTCTATTCCTTCTCTTCTCTCCTCTTTTCTTCCTTCCTTTTTTCTTCCTTTTTTCTTTCCTTCCTTCCTTCTTTCCTCTTTCTCTCTCTTTCTTTTTTATGCCTCTTTTTCTTATCCTCCCACCCTCCTCTCCCCTTTCTTTTTCTCTTTCTCCTCTTTCCTTTTTTGTCTCTCCCTCTGTCTCTGTCTCTCTCTCCCTCTCCCTTCTTTCCTTCCTCCCTTCCTTCCTCTCCCCTCTTTGTTTGCTTCTTTAAGTGCTCCAATTGCTAATCTACATCAGTTGGTAATTTATTCATAACTTGCTAATATCACTGCAGACTATTGGATAGTAAGGGGAAAGTATAGTCCTCAACTTACAACAGTTCACTTAATGACTAAAGCTACATCAGCACTGAAAAAAGTGAATGACAGCTGTTCTTCACACATGATCATTGCAGCATCCCCATGGTCATAGGATCAAAATTTGGATCTTTGGCAACTGCCTCATATTTATGAGGGTTGCGGTGTCCTGGGTCACCTTTTGCAAACATCTGCCAAGGAAAGTCAGGTAGGAAAGTCAGACTGACTTAACAACCAGATTACTGATTTAACCGCAGTGATTCACTTAATTGTAGCAAGAAAGGTTGCAAAATGGGGCAAAACTCACTTAACAAATGTCTCACTTAGCATTAGAAACTTTGGGCTCAATTATGGTCGTAGATTGAGGACTGCCTGTATAGGGAGATTTCTTTACCTAATGGATATTTACATGGTAGAATTGAGTTTCAAATAACACTAAGTTCGTTGTCTTGGGTGACATCTGTGAAAAAAATCCAGGTGCTCAGGTATGAAAATGTGCTGCTCAAACACTATACTTTTCCGCTCACACTGAAAAAAAATTAGAGGGAACATTGAATGGGTGGAAACTAATCAAGGAGAGAAGCAACGTGGAAATTAAGGAGAAACTTCCTGACAGTTAGAACAATTACTCAGTGGAACGGAAGTTGCCTCCAGATGTTGTGGATGCCCCAACACTGGAAGTCTTTAAGAAGATGCTGGATAGCCATTGGTCTGGAACGGTATAGGGTCTCCTGCCTGAGAAGGGGGCTGGACCAGAAGACCTCCAAGCAGAGGTGAAATTCAGCAGGTTCTGGAGAACTGGTAGCAGAAATTTTGAGTAGTTCGGAGAACCGGCAAATACCACCTCCAGCTGCCCCGGGGAGGGGAGGGGGATTTTGCAGTGCCACGCCCACAGAAGGGCCTCTGAGGTCCCTTCCAATTCTCCTATTCTGTTCCATTCCATAGATGCAGGATCTGAGCAATGGTGGTTATAACAAAGAGACCCCTCTCTTTCACTGGACCCCCAAAGGTCTGAGAAAGGGGGCCTGAGAAATTAGAGGCCATATTCTGGGTTAGAATCAGGGCGAAGGGAGGACCTGAAAGAAAATCTCTTCTAGATCGGGCGCCCCATGAATACGGTGCCCCCCTCTCAAGGGAGGGCTGCTTGGAGGTCCCCGCACCACTCCTGGCCCAATGCTGCCCCCCTGCCCACCCGGGGCTTAGGGCCGGGCACAGAGCCAAGGGACATGGGGCAACAGAAGGCAGAGGGAGGGGGGTGGAGGGAGGCCCCCTCCCTCTGCATGCAAGGAGACCAGGCTTTGTGAACAAGGCATCCTCAGGGATAGGATGGGAGACACCAGGAGAGGCCAGGAGGAGGGCGCAAGGGAGGGCAAGAGGACAGCAGGGTGCTGGGGGCCAAGTGTAAGTCCTGAAACCAGCTTCCAACTATTTATTGTATTTGCCCCTTCCTTCCCTTCTTATCTATCTACCTTCCTTCACCCCCTTCTCCTTCCCATCTTCTTCCCCAGCCTCCCTCCCTCCCTCTTCCCTCCTCCCTCCCTTCTTACCTACCTTCCTTCCTTCACTGCTTCCTTCCTTCTCCTTCCCATCTCCCTCCTCTCCCTCTTTCCTTCCTTCCTTCCTTCCTCACTGCCTCCCTCCTTCTCCATCCAATCTCCTTCCCACCTCTTTTCTTTCTTTCTTTCTTTCTTTCTTTCTTTCCTTCCTTCCTTCCTTCCTCCCACCCTCCCTCACTTCTTGCCTATCTACCTTCCTTCACTGCTTCACTCCTTCTCCTTCCCATCTCCTCCCTCCCTCCCTCCCTCTTTCCTTCCTTCCTCCCACCCTCCCTCCCTCCTTGCCTATCTATCTTCTTCCTTCACTGCTTCCCTCCTTCTCCTTTCCATCTTCCTCCTCCCTCCCTCCCTCTTTCTTCCTTCCTTCCTTCCTTCCTTCCTTCCTTCCCTCCTCCCTCCCTCCCTCCTCCCTCCTTGCCTATCTATCTTCTTCCTTCACTGCTTCCCTCCTTCTCTTTCCCATCTCCTCCCTCCCCCTCCCTCTTTCCTCCCTTTCCTTTCCCTTCCTCCCTCCCTCCATTCCTTCCTTCTTACCTATATACCTTCCTTCACTGCTTCCTTCTTTCTCCTTCCCTCCCTTCTTCCCTCCCTCCCTCCCTCCTTTCCTTCCTTCCTTCCTTCCTTCCTTCCTTCTTGCCTATATACCTTCCTTCTTTTGCTGCTTCCCTCCTTCTCCTTCCCATCTCCTCCCTCCCTTCTTTCCTCCCTCCCTCCTCCCTCCTTCCTTCTTACCTACCTTCACTGCTTTCCTCCTTCTCCTTCCCTCCCTCCCTCCCTCCCTCTTTCCTTCCTTCCTTCCTTCTTTCGCTGCTTCCCTCCTTCTCCTTCCCATCTCCTCCCTCCCTTCTTTCCTCCCTCCCTCCTTCCTTCCTTCTTACCTACCTTCACTGCTTTCCTCCTTCTCCTTCCCTCCCTCCCTCCCTCCCTCTTTCCTTCCTTCCTTCCTTCTTTCGCTGCTTCCCTCCTTCTCCTTCCCATCTCCTCCCTCCCTTCTTTCTCCCCTCCCTCCTTCCTTCCTTCTTACCTACCTTCACTGCTTTCCTCCTTCTCCTTCCCTCCCTCCCTCCCTCCCTCTTTCCTTCCTTCCTTCCTTCTTTCGCTGCTTCCCTCCTTCTCCTTCCCATCTCCTCCCTCCCTTCTTTCCTCCCTCCCTCTTCCTTCCTTCTTACCTACCTTCACTGCTTTCCTCCTTCTCCTTCCCTCCCTCCCTCCCTCCCTCTTTCCTTCCTTCCTTCCTTCTTTCGCTGCTTCCCTCCTTCTCCTTCCCATCTCCTCCCTCCCTTCTTTCCTCCCTCCCTCCTTCCTTCCTTCTTACCTACCTTCACTGCTTTCCTCCTTCTCCTTCCCTCCCTCCCTCCCTCCCTCTTTCCTTCCTTCCTTCCTTCTTTCGCTGCTTCCCTCCTTCTCCTTCCCATCTCCTCCCTCCCTTCTTTCCCTCCCTCCCTCCCTCCTTCCTTCTTACCTACCTTCACTGCTTTCCTCCTTCTCCTTCCCTCCCTCCCTCCCTCCCTCTTTCCTTCCTTCCTTCCTTCTTTCGCTGCTTCCCTCCTTCTCCTTCCCATCTCCTCCCTCCCTTCTTTCCTCCCTCCCTCCTTCCTTCCTTCTTACCTACCTTCACTGCTTTCCTCCTTCTCCTTCCCTCCCTCCCTCCCTCCCTCTTTCCTTCCTTCCTTCCTTCTTTCCGCTGCTTCCCTCCTTCTCCTTCCCATCTCCTCCCTCCCTTCTTTCCTCCCTCCCTCCTTCCTTCCTTCTTACCTACCTTCACTGCTTTCCTCCTTCTCCTTCCCTCCCTCCCTCCCTCCCCTCTTTCCTTCCTTCCTTCCTTCTTTCGCTGCTTCCCTCCTTCTCCTTCCCATCTCCTCCCTCCCTTCTTTCCTCCCTCCCTCCTTCCTTCCTTCTTACCTACCTTCACTGCTTTCCTCCTTCTCCTTCCCTCCCTCCCTCCCTCCCTCTTTCCTTCCTTCCTTCCTTCTTTCGCTGCTTCCCTCCTTCTCCTTCCCATCTCCTCCCTCCCTTCTTTCCTCCCTCCCTCCTTCCTTCCTTCTTACCTACCTTCACTGCTTTCTCCTTCTCCTTCCCTCCCTCCCTCCCTCCCTCTTTCCTTCCTTCCTTCCTTCTTTCGCTGCTTCCCTCCTTTCTCCTTCCCATCTCCTCCCTCCTCCTTCCCTCCCTCCCTCCCTCCTTCCTTCTTACCTACCTTCACTGCTTTCCTCCTTCTCCTTCCCTCCCTCCCTCCCTCCCTCTTTCCTTCCTTCCTTCCTTCTTTCGCTGCTTCCCTCCTTCTCCTTCCCATCTCCTCCCTCCCTTCTTTCCTCCCTCCCTCCTTCCTTCCTTCTTACCTACCTTCACTGCTTTCCTCCTTCTCCTTCCCTCCCTCCCTCCCTCCCTCTTTCCTTCCTTCCTTCCTTCTTTCGCTGCTTCCCTCCTTCTCCTTCCCATCTCCTCCCTCCCTTCTTTCCTCCCTCCCTCCTTCCTTCCTTCTTACCTACCTTCACTGCTTTCCTCCTTCTCCTTCCATCCCTCCCTCCCTCCCTCTTTCCTTCCTTCCTTCCTTCTTTCGCTGCTTCCCTCCTTCTCCTTCCCATCTCCTCCCTCCCTTCTTTCCTCCCTCCCTCCCTCCTTCCTTCTTACCTACCTTCACTGCTTTCCTCCTTCTCCTTCCCTCCCTCCCTCCCTCCCTCTTTCCTTCCTTCCTTCCTTCTTTCGCTGCTTCCCTCCTTCTCCTTCCCATCTCCTCCCTCCCTTCTTTCCTCCCTCCCTCCTTCCTTCCTTCTTACCTACCTTCACTGCTTTCCTCCTTCTCCTTCCCTCCCTCCCTCCCTCCCTCTTTCCTTCCTTCCTTCCTTCTTTCGCTGCTTCCCTCCTTCTCCTTCCCATCTCCTCCCTCCCTTCTTTCCTCCCTCCCTCCTTCCTTCCTTCTTACCTACCTTCACTGCTTTCCTCCTTCCCTCCCTCCCTCCCTCCCTCCCTCTTTCCTTCCTTCCCTCCCTCCCTCCTTCCTACCTACCTTCCTTCCTTCGCTGCTTCCCTCCTTCTCCTTCCCATCTCCTTCCCTCCCTCCCTTCCTAGCCCAGGAGGGGACGGGGGGGGAGGGCCAGAGGGCTGCAGGCTAGTGATGGTTAGGGACCTCCTAGGACGGGATACCACCAGGAGAGACTGAGAGGAGTAGACGATAGTAGGGCGGCTCTGCGCGTGCCTGGAGCTCGGGAGCTCGCATTCTCTGACATACCGGTACCCGCGGGGAGGGGGCGCGAGGCGTGGCGGGGGCGGGGGAGGGCCTCGGAGATAAAAAGGAAGGCAGCTGGCGAGGCCGGGCAGGGATCGGGCCATGGAGGCGCTGCGGGTGGCCGCGGGAGTGTTGCTGGAGCTCTACGAGCTGCTTTCCTACAAGTTAGGGACGGCCACCGGGTGCCGGAACGCGGTCAGCTTGCGGGGCAAGACGGTGCTCATCACAGGTCAGTTGGAGGGGCATTGCCTTTCTTCCAACCCCCCCTCTTCCTCCCTTCCATAAGCCCCCCCCCCCCACCTCAGGGGCTCCGTTCAGGATGAAACTCCCGGAGCAAAAGCGCAGCGCGAAGGTGAAAGGGAGACGCGAGTGGAAAGGTTTCTCCGCGGGGTTTCTGCCCCATCCAGGCCCTCTTCTTTGGGGCAGCCCCTCCAATACTGGAAGGCTGCCCTCCTGCCAGCCTGTTGCTTCTCTTTAGAAGTGGGTGCCAGTTGATTGGCATAGGAGGGGCTGGAAACCAGCTCATTTCAGGTGGGGACAGGAGTCCCTTCCCTTCATCCCTGGCTCTGCTTTGGCCACCTCAAAGCTCTCCTCCTCCTCCTCCCACCTGGGATGGAGAGAAGCGGGGGGGGGGGCGTTCGGAGGAGGAGAAGCTGAGGACGCAGAAGAGCCAGCTCGGCCCTCGGAGAGAGGCTGGAGGGTCAAGTGGCACATTCAACGCTCCCACAAAACGAAGCCAAGATCCAGTATCAGGGGTGACAGTTGCCAGCTGGCAGATTCCAGTTCAGGTACTGAAATAGTCCCTGATGCCAAGAACAGTTACACCAGAAACAGGAAAGTTTGGTCTGGTGGCCAAAGCACCAGGATAGAAACCAGGAGATATTGAGTTCTGGTCCGGCCTTAGGTGTGAAAGCCAGGCTAAAGGGACTGGAACTCACCGTCTCCTGGCGATTGGGCCAAAGTCACCCAGCTGGCTTTCTATCTAAGGTGGAACTAGAATTCACAGTCCCCTGGTAGAAACCTGTCCCTCATAATGCTCAAGAGAGCCGGCTTCCCCCCAAGGAAGGGCGGAGGTATGCACTTTACAGGGGGGAGGGGTCAAATAAGCACAAATAGGAGCCCTATCGGCAGGTGATGCCCGTATCAAGGTGGCTTCACTGCCACCCTTTCCGCCTGTTTGCCCTTCAACTTTGATGATCCCCACAGCCTCCCATGCAGATAAACCGAGCATCTCCTCCACTCCGTGTATTTGCGTGCTGGCATAATGGCAGATCATTCCTTGTCATTAGTTGACGGGCAGCGATAATGCCAGGCTGCCTCCAGGTCCGGCCAGGTTCCAGCTGCAGGTTGCTTCGGGCAGACACGGGGAGGGGGAGGTTCAAGCGGGTGGGAGGTAGGAAGAGACCCTTGTTTGAAGGGGCCTCAGAGATCTTCTAGTCCATCCCCCCCCCATCTCCGGGGTTAAAGCGAGAGTCCTTATTATACATCACAGACAAATGAAGACCAAGAGCAATGGAGCCTCCACAACTCCAGGAAGCGAGCTATTCCGTTGATTGCCGTATTTTTCAGAGTATAAGACGCACCGGAGTATAAGATGCATCAAGGTTTTGAAGAGGCAATTTTTTTTAAAAAGGAGGTTGGTAAAAAGAGGGATAGAGAGGGAGAGAAAAAGAGAACTACAGTAGGTAGGTAGGGAGAGAGAGAGTAGGTAGGTAGGTAAGTAGAGGGATAGAGAGTGAGAAATAGAGAAATACAGTAGATAGGTAGGGATAGAGAGAGAGTAGTTAGTTAGTTAGTTAGTTAGTTAGTTAGTTTAGTTAGTTAGTTAGTTAGTTAGTTAGTTAGTTAGTTAGTTAGGTAGGTAGGTAGGTAGGTAGGTAGGTAGGTAGGTAGATAGATAAAGGGATAGAGAGAGAAATAGAGAGAGGGAGAGAGATAGAAAAATACAGTAGATAAGTAGGGAGGGAGTCAGAGTTTCTCAACACGGGTGTCTTCAAGGTGTCACTTGCTTTTAATTCTGGGAATTTAAATTGGGGAAAGCCCACCCAACTTAAAGTTGCCAAGGTTTAGAAACCCTGCCAGAGAAATGTTTCACCGTGTGACACCATAACAACTACAAGCACGAATACAGACTCAGCTCCTGGATCCCCACCAAAGGCTGGGCGATCTTGGTGATCCTTTCTCTGCCCTTTCCTAGGTGGAAATACTGGGATCGGGAAGGCCACGGCGGTGGATCTCGCCCGGAGAGGCGCCCGCGTCATTCTGGCATGCCGCAACAAAGCGAGAGGAGAATCTGCTGTGCATGACATCCGACGGGTAAGCGCCTGGCGTGCGGTTCTCTTATTTCCTCCTTTCTTCTGCATCCAGGTGTTTTCCTCATGGTTTTTATTCATTTGTTTAGCGCAGTGTTTCTCAACGTTGGCAACTTGAAGATGTCTGGACTTCAACTCCCAGAATTCCCCAGCCAGCATTCACTGGCTGAGGAATTCTGGGAGTTGAAGTCCAGACATCTTCAAGTTGCCAAGGTTGAGAAACACTGATTTAGTGTATGGCATCTAAAGAGAGCATGTGATCTTTGATACACAACACGGATAAAACACACTATAAGACTAATAAACATATATGCACAAAGACAAACGTATGTTTAAATAAAGCACCATCAAATACATGTATATCAAATGGTGGAAAATACAACAGAGGAGGTAAAATATTAAGTTAAGGTACAATTATGATAAAATCTCCATAATAAGGGCCCATAGAGTCACAATGGGATAGAGGTTATACAGGTAGTCCTTCACAATTCATTTAGTGACTGTTCAGAATTACAACGGCACTGAAAAAATTGACGGTACCATTTTTCGCGCAACCTTTGCAGCATCCCCATGTTCACATGATCAAAATTCAGACATCCCGCACGGGCCACATTTCTGTGCATGCGCAGAATCGTCCAGGCAGGTGGGCGGAGCCTCCTGCTGCCGCTACTACCAGTCCGTTTGATCCGGGCCGAACTGTCAGCAAGAGACCTCTGATTTTGATGGTCGCAGTGTCCCAGCATCATAGGATCTCCTTTTGCAACTTTCCGATAAAGACAATGGGGAATTCAATTTACAACCTTGTTACTAACTTAAAAACCACAGTGATTCGCTGAACAACTGTAGCAAGAAAGGCATAAATTGGGGCAAAATTTATTTAACAACTATCTTGCTTACCCACAGATATTTGGGGCTCAGAGGTGGTGGTACGTTGAGGATTACTTGTAATTTGATATCGAACTATCTAACTGCTTCTGATGTAATTGCGATGAGATCATCCTTTCACGTCTTAAAATTTCCTAACAGTGAGAACAATTAATCAGTGGAAGAGAAGTTGCCTCCAGAAGTTGTGAATGCCCCAACACTGGAAGTCTTTAAGAAGAGGTTGGATAGCCATTTGTCAGGAATGGTTTAGGGTTTCCTGCCTAGGCAGGGGGTTGGACTAGAAGACCTCCAAGGTCCCTTCCAACTCTGCTATTGTATTGTATTAATATATTTAACATCTAACACCTTCGAGACCACCTACTGTCACGTACCTCCCAGCGGCCAGTAAGATCCCACAGATTGGGCCTCCTTCAGATGCCGTCAGCCAGACAGTGTCGGCTGGTGGGCCCTCGGAGGAGAGCCTTCTCTGTGGCTGCTCCGAGTCTTTGGAACCAGCTACCCCCAGAGATCCGGACCATACCCACTCTGATGGCCTTCAGGAAAGCTGTAAAAACTGGCTGTTCCGGCAGGCCTGGGGCTGTTGACCTCACTGTTGATGTCCGGCCCCGATTAGAATGAATGTATGAGGTGTTGCTGTTTTAAACCGTTTCTTTCGTTATGTGTTTCGTTATGTGTTTTTTTTTTCCTCTTTATTTTTGTAAGCTGCCCGGAGTCCTTCGGGATTGGGCGGCATATAAATGTGGTTAATAAATAAATAACAATAAATAAATAAATCTACATGCACAGCAGACAAGATAGTCAGCAACACAGGAACATCATGAGGTAAATCAAACAGCATTCAGAGCCCACAGATGAAAAAGGTGGGGAAAAAGGGAAACACCCCCTTTATATCTAGGCGACCAATCATAGCGCAGATTGCCTCAGGCCGGAGCCAGCACTCTCCAACCAATCAAGTACCACTATACACTTTACTCTTGCAGCTACTCAATTCAATCTCCCAACAGTTCCGATGAGCCTCAGTAGCAAACAACATTCAGAGCCCACAGAGGAAAAAGGCGGGAAAAGGGGGAAACGCCCCCTTTACACCCACAGCAACCAATCGTTTCAAATATGTTTTATTTTCATTTTTTCATTTTCATTTCATACGGTCACATATATACTGTGCATGACTGGGGCTATATAACATTGAGCAATAAACACAGCCATCCTTGTCAAAAATACTCCCCAAAATACAAAACCAATATACCACTTCAACCCTCCATACACCCTTTCTTTCACCCCCCTCCAACTTTCCTTTCTCCCCTCCAACATTCCCCTCTCCTACTTCCCCTCCCCCTCTATCACCCCTTTCTCCCAATACACTCCCTCCCTTCCATCTCACCCTCCTTCCGATCCTCTCTCCCACCCTCTCTACCCCTCCCTCTTCTTTCCCTCTGCTCCTCCCTTCGGTGTATTTCTACTATCTATCAATATATTCAGCTTCTTATTTTTACACTAAAATTAAAAAAGGCAACAGTATACAAGTGCAATCATGTTACTTTAAAATCTGGCACTATATTTCCCCCCTCCCCCCTCCCCCCTATGACCCCACCTCCCTTCCCCCCTCCCGACTTCCCAGAGCCCGTACACGGTATAGCTTTTTATCAAACACAGTCTAAGATATATTAAAGCCAAGAAAATTTAAAAAAAAAAAATAAAGAAAAAAGAAGGGAAAAGAAAAAAGAAAGAGAAGAAAAAAAGTCAGTAAAATCTCTCCGTTGAACTCAGCTTCTTGCCATTACACAAACTTTAAACAGTTTACATTGTTCCTAATCTTAATTGTTTGATTACCTGCAGGATTTCCCCAGAAGTTATTTGTTGATTCAACTTTTCCCTGTACTCTTCTCTAACTAGGGGCCTTATCTCTTTATCTAAGTATCTGTCTATATCTAAACCCTTAATTTTGTCCCCTTTGTACCTCCTTCCTCTATAACACAATTTGGAAAAGAAATAATGGCATCAAAATCAAAGTCGGGGAGACGTCCTTTTAGGAATACACCTCACGCACTTGGCACAAAGTTGCAGCTTTCACCCTCTACGCCCCCTACTGGAGATTTACTAACGAAAGAATTTTTTTTTGAGACTCTTAGAGAATTTAGAGAGGAGATAAAGAAATTTAATGCAGACTTATGTGATAAGCTTGATACTAGGATTGCCAAAACAAAGGACGATATGGTAGGACTTGTAACTGTATTGACAGAATATGTTGCTGGAATGGAAGATAAGCTAGAGGTTCTTGAGGAAGCCAACACTAACTTGACATCCAAAATTGAAGTGATGCAACAAAAAGTTGAAAACGCAGAAAAAGAAATTGTTATGATACACTATAAACAGATGGAGCTTGCATTAAGAGTCAGGGGGCTGCGTGAAAACAAACAGGAGAACTTGAAGCAGATTTTCTCAGAGGCCTTTAATCGTCTGGTGGGAAGACCGGGGATCAACTTTGACTGGCAGATTGAAAAAATTTATCGCATTAACTCTTGGGCGGCAAAACAGCGACAACTTCCTCGAGATGTAATTATATATTTTACTACAAGAGAGTCTAGAAACGTGATACTACAAGAGTCTTATAATATCAGGCTACAAATTGGCGGACAGGACTTGATTGTCTTGAAAGAAATACCACCCCAAATGCTAAGAGCCAGGAGAGATTATGCTTTTCTAGTGGAAGAACTCAGAAACCGTCAGATACAGTATAGATGGGATGTGCCATTTGGTATTATAATTACATTTGATAAGCAAAAATATCGTCTCAACTCTGTAAGGGAAGCCCGAGATTTCTATCACAAGACCCTGAAGGTGGGACATCCTGAATCATCTAGATCTGGAGAAAGACTACGAGAAGGACAAGATAAACAGCAAACCGCACAACTACCAGACAGAAAGCACCATTTCCTCCTTCCGGAAGGGCAAGGGACCAGAGAACAAAGATCTAGCCGTACAATTACCAGACGAATGGGAAAACAAGGCAGATTGCAACAACATCAATAATCATCGGCCATTGATCAAGGAGTTATGTCTGAACTCTTTACAGAAGAGAAAGAAAATATTTCACTATCTCAAACAGTTCAAGAATGATATAATTTGTCTGCAAGAAATTCATATCAAATTAACTGATCAAAAATATTGGTCAATATTTTGTGACCTCTGCTACGAAAAAGAAAAATGGTATAGTTGTATACTTAAGAAAAGACATTAAGGCTGTGTGAATTGAAGCAGATCCCTTTGGAAGATATATCGCATTTGACATAATTCTAGAAGGGAAAAAGACTTGATGGACAACTTTGAATTTTATACAAATCACTAATGATTTATCTTCTAGGGTGAAGAAGACAAAGATTGCGGCGAGGGTCCTCTTGGATCATAACCCAGTCTGGACGGAATTGGGAAGGGTAGTGCAGGCAAGAAGGTCTTGGAGGCCGAATGGGAGTTTATTTTGATATGAAAAGTATATTAATGATTGTAAAAAATTGCTTCTGAATACTTTGTTCTGAACATGAATAAGGGTATATTCATGGAATTTGTAGGGGACGTAAGTAAAGCATATATGAGAGGAGTACTGATGAATATAAACAAAATGCATAGACATAAACAAGGGTAAAACGAAAAGAGTTGGAAGAGGATACCAAAAGAAAAATTTGAAATGTATCTAAATTGTGTTATAGAGGAAGGAGGCACAAAGGGGACAAAATTAAGGGTTTAGAAACAGACAGATACTTAGATAAAGAGATAAGGCCCCTAGCTAGAGAAGAGTACAGGCAAAGCTGAATCAACAAATAACTTCTGGGGAAATCCTGCAGGTAATCAAACAATTAAGATTAGGAACAATGTAAACTGCTTAAAGTTTGTGTAATGGTAAGAAGCTGAGTTCAACGCAGAGATTTTACTGACTTTTTTTCTTCTCTTTCTTTTTTCTTCCCCCCCCTTTTTTTTCTTTATTATTTTTTCCCCCCAACTTTCTTGGTTTTAATAATACATCTTAGACTGTGTTTGATAAAAACCTATACCGTGTACGGGCTCTGGGAAGTCGGGAGGGGGGAAGGGAGGTGGGGTCATAGGGGGGAGGGGGGAAATATAGTATGTGCCAGATTTTAAAGTAACATGATTGCACTTGTATACTGTTGCTTTTTCTAATTTTAGTATAAAAATAAGAAGACGAATATATCGATAGTTAGTAGAAATACACCGAAGCGAGGAGCAGAGGGAAAGAAGAGGGAGGGGTAGAAAGGGTGGGAGAGAGGATCGGAAGGAGGGGGAGATGGAAGGGAGGGGGAGAAAGGAGTGACAGAGGGGGAGGGGAAGTAGGCGAGGGGAATGTTGGAGGGGAGAAAGGAAAGTTGGAGGGGGGAGTAAGAAAGGGTGTATGGAGGGTTGAAGTGGTATATTGGTTTTGTATTTTGGGGAGTACAAGGATGGCTGTGTTTATTGCTCAATGTTATATGGCCCCAATCATGCACAGTATATATGTGACTGTATGAAATTAAAATGAAAAAATGAAAAAAAAACATTTGAATTAAAAAAAAAAAAAAGTCAGCCACACTGAACTTTATGAGCTTTTTTTGTCATGGATGCTACGGAAATCACTGCCGTTGTTGAGCGAATAACATGGTTGTTAAACAAATCCAGTTCCCCCATTGACTTTACTTGCTTGTTTCAATTTGGTGCTTCATGTATTTTCGCTTCAGATCTTGCCTGACTTTCCAGGTCTTTCCTAGTGAAAGGACCTTTTCTTTTCAGCTGATTGTTGCACAGCTGATCATCGGAAGTTTTTTTTTACTTTTTAAAGCATTTTTTTACTAGCAGTTCGGGTGAACAGAACTGGTAGCATTTCACCCCTGGAGTACCATCCTCAAGGCCGACTGTCGGACGGTATGCAGAAGGAAGGAACGGTGCACCTGAATCCGAGCTCAAAACATCTTCTTGGTCAATGATTGAACTCTGGTTGCCTGGTTACTGGTAGGGTGGGTTCTAGGGTTTGTTTCAATTTGGTGCTTCGCACATTTTTGCTTCAGATCTTGCCTGAGTTAGCTGTATTCAGTTCTTTCCTAGTAAAAGCACCTTTTCTCTAATTCTATGGAGTCGAGGGTTTTTCTTTCCTAGGGATTGTACAGAGGCAGCCATGACAGTTGTTAAGTCAACCAGACCCAATTTATATGCCACAGTTGTTAGGCAAATCACTACAGTTCTTAAGTGAATCATGTGGTTGTTAAGTGAATTCAGCTCCCCTCACCATTGACTTTGCTTGTCTGAATCCTCTTGGAACAATCACAAATAGTGATCATATGACCCTGGGACACTGAAATCATCGGAAATATTGCTGGTTGCCAAGCACCCAAATTTTGATCACATGACCCTGGGGGAGCTATAAGGGTTGAAAGTGTGAGGACTGGTCATAAATCACTCTTTTTTCATTGGCATCATTCATTGAATGTTCGCTAAATGAATGGTTATAAGTCAAGGATTGCCTGCATTGTTTTATTACGCACCACCCAGGGAGATTGACGGGAGGTGAGCGGACCTACACAGAAGGTGAGTAAGTCGGGATCCGCCTTTGAACCCGTACTCGATCCTGAGGCTCAGGATTCCTTCCGCTCCTTTTCCAGGAAAGTGGGAACTCTGAGGTGATCCTGATGATCCTGGATCTGGGCAGCCTGGACTCCGTGCGAGCTTTTGCGCAGACCTTCTTAGAATCGGAGCCCCGTCTGGACATCCTCATCAACAACGCAGGTGGGGGCAGAGCAGACCCTCCTCAGGGTCTCCGGGCGAGGAAGAGGGAAGCTAGTGGCTGTCTCCGGCATTGCTTTCTGTTAGATAGGGTGAATGGAGGAGGCAGACTTCAGGCTTCAGCAACAAACAGTTCTTTATTAAGTGACAACTGTGTACAATCCAGCAAAGACTTTGTCTGGCCCTTTTATAGGGAGCTGTCAGATCTCTCAACCAATCACATTCAAGTATTGTTCCCGCTGGAACAGAGGACCTGAGTGGAAACTACCATACTGTCTGTCAGTATATAACACCTCTCCCCTCTTAGTTGGGAGCGCTTTGTTGTAAAGCTTTGTTTATTGTGCACTTGTAGTCCGTGTAGATGTGGACAGACCCGTCATTATAGGGGTCTCCCAGCATGCGTGATCAACCTGCTCTAGGATTCCCTGGCCAATTGATTTGTCCAAATCAAGATCAATTTTGGGGCGGAGAGCGAAAGGGACTCTGCTGGGCTTTAGCCTAATAGGGGCTACTTTGGGGTCCAAATTAAAAGAGATTGGAGTCCCCACATACTTACCTAGACCGGTGCCAAAGATGTCCTCGAACTCCTTAAGGAGCTCTTTGGTGCTGTCATCACAAACGGCGTTGATTCCGGTACCCCAAGGCCCAGGGATTCGAACCAGTCTAAGCCTAGCAGGCTTTGCAGGGCTCCGCCGACCACTGTCACAGGAAGCAGTCTGTCGAAGGACTTGAATTGCACTCAGAAAGCGCCTCGGCCAAGAACCGGGATTCAGTTCCCCTGGAGGTCGCTCAGGCTTAGGTCTGGAACCCTCACTTGTGCCTCCTCAAGTTGAGGACAGCTTTCTTGATAGTATTTCAAGTTCAGTTTAATAAAATTTGTATGCCGCCCACTCCCTTGGGACTCTGGGCGGCTTACAGACAGATAAAAAAGCGTTTAAAAATTTAAAAGTAAAAAAATACAGTTGTTAAAATTACACAACATCCATTCAGTCTAAGTGGGGCTGGACATTGATCAATAGCCCCAGGCCTGCCGGAACAGCCAGGTTTTAGTGGCTTTACAGAAGGCCGGGAGAGTGGTAAGGGTCCGGATCTCTACGGGTAGATCGTTCCACAGGATTGTTCCACAGTAGCCCAGGACTGATGGTCAGTGATAGCAATAGCAATAGCAGTTAGACTTATATACCGCTTCATAGGGCTTTCAGCCCTCTCAAGTGGTTTACAGAGTCAGCATATCGCCCCCACAGTCTGGGTCTTCATTTCACCCACCTCGGAAGGATGGAAAGCTGAGTCAACCTTGAGCCAGTGAGATTAGAACCGCTGAACTGCAGATAACAGTCAGCTGAAGTGGCCTGCAGTACTGCACCCTAACCACTGCGCCACCTCGGCTCTGATGACCCAGTGTCAATCTCCATGGAGCAAGGAGATCCCTTAAGGAGGATTGTGACTCTCAGTTTTTTGTTCCGCGGGATGCTTGCTTGACCCATGATGGTTTGGAAGGTCGCATCGGTTTCTGCCCCAGGTTGCTTTGGCCCTGGATGCCATAAGCCTCATCTTGGCGGTCTCAGGCGTGCAGGTTGGCCCCTCGGTTTCTTTGGTGCTGCATGGAACTCACTTCTGCAGACCCTGGTGATGTGCTCGTTTCGTTTGCAGCACTGGCAGATGACGTCCCAGAAACGGTTCCACCACAAATCCGCGGTAGACTAAAGCGCGCTCGACGAAAGCGCGTACGTGACGTCATCACAGCGCGACGAAAAGGGCACGCTGTGAGCGGTAAATTTAAAATTAACGCGAAAACCTTACCCTAACCCCCCAAACCTAACCCTAAACCTAACCCTAAGCCTAACCCTTAACCTAACCCTTAACCTAATGCTAAACCTAACGCTAACCCTTAACCTAACCCTAACCCTAACCCTAAACCTAACCCTTACCTTTATGTGAATCGGCTTGCTTTAATTTAATTTAAATTTTAATTTAATTTATTTTTAATTTTATTTGTCGCGCTGCTGATGACGTCACGTACGCACTTTGATCGGTCGCGCTTTAGTGGACCGCGGTTTTGATGGGTCACTCCAGAAACAGCCGGCAGATCGCTGGTGGTTGTCTCCACAGCTGGCGCAAGGCAGGAAACATGTTTCAAATTTCCATGCTGCTTCTTTGCGATCAACGCACATGCGGTAGAGCAGTGGTCCCCAACCTTTTTATCGCCGTGGACCAGTCAGCCTTTGATAATTTTACCGTGGCCCGCTGAGCGCGCGCAGGGGCACACGGGGCTCTCTTCCCTGGAGCCTTTGCGCACGGCCCAGGAGCTTTTGCGCACGGCCCAGGAGCCTTTGCGCTGCAGCCTGGTCCTTCGCCCCCCCCCCCCCCCGGAGAAAGCCGGTCCGGAGAAAGCCAGTCCCCGCGCCTCTCACTCCCACACGCGCCACCTCTGAGCGTCACAGCCCCACCAGCCCCACATAGAGCGAGCGAGCAGCTCAAGGTCACCTCCGGACAGCGGCAGTGGCCCCTTCCAGAAAAACCTGCAGTAAAGGCGCCAGTTAACCACCACCTGCTTACCAGGGTTGGCTGCCTCGGGCGCTTGGGCAAAAGTGGCCCCCAGGAGGCGGACGCGCACAGCTGACGCGCGTCTTTCCGAGCTCCACAAAAAACCCCAACGGCCCCCTTTCGGTGCGGGCTGGAAGCCAGGCGGGAAGTTCCCGTTCTCTTACCTGGGCTGTGACGACTATTGGGGAAGTGTGCAGCGCCTCAGAAGTAAAGCTGCCGCCGCTGACACTGTTCCTTGGAAGCGACGGAGCGGCTGAGGCAGGAAGGCGCGCGGCGGTGGCAGCTGTTCAGCCAGCCGCCTCGCAGGAGAAGAGCCGCTCTTGGGTTTCGCAGGGGGCGGCGGTGGAGGCGGTACCAGCAGCGCCCGGGGATTCCACCAGCGCGCGCGCGGACCTTTGGGCAGCTGTTCAGCCAGCCGCCTCGCAGGAGAAGAGCCGCTCTTGGGTTTCGCAGGGGGCGGCGGTGGCGGTGGTACCAGCAGCGCCCGGGGATTCCACCAGCGCGCGCGCGGACCTTTGGGCAGCTGTTCATGTCCCTCGGCCGCTGCGCGGCCCGGTGCCAGGTACTCCACGGCCCGGCACCGGTCCGCGGACCGGGGGTTGGGGACCACTGCGGTAGAGATTTTGTCCTCGGTATCGGAGGCCTTGGGCTCTGTAGTCTCGCGATGCACTTCCGCAATTTTGCCTGCACTTTTAGGGCTGCTCTGCCTTTGCAGTGTCTCCGTTGACTTGGTTGAAGATTCGGTAGCCCTGGCTTCATCCAGGGCGATCTGTAGAGTGAGGTTTGTCTTGGCGAGCAACCTCCTCTGTAAACTAATGTCCCAAACACCACAAATGATTCTGTCCAGCAATAGTTCATCTAAGTCCCTGAACTCGCAGTAGGCCGCAGCCTTTTGAAGTGCGGCAACATATTGGTTGATCGTTTCTCCTTCCTTCTGGTTGCAGAGGTTGAATTTGTGCCTCCACATGTATTTAGATAGCCTAGGAGCATAATGTGTCCACAGCGTCTGTTGTAGGACCGACCAAACGACCGATTGGATTTTTGGTGCCTAGTTGCTTTCCAATCCCACCTTCGTCACCAATGCCGCACTTTTATAGCTGTCAGACCTCTCAACCAATCGCGTTCGAGTATTGTTCCCGCCGGAACAGAGGACCTGAGCGGAAACTACCATACTGTCTGTCAGCATGTAACACTCTCCCTTCAGGGATTTGGCCATAACTCGAGGAGCGGCTCTCTCTTATTTGTGGTTGTTGTTGGTTTTTGTATTCCCCATTATTATTATTTTTTTCAAGTAACTGAAGCCAGTAGACAGATGCAACGCACCTTCCTTCTCCTGTTTTCCTCAAAAAAAATCCTGTGAGATGAGTTGGGCAGAGAGTGAGGGACTGTAATGCGCTTTACATGGGGCTGCCCTTGAAAAGTGTTCGGATACTACAGTTAGTCCAGAACGCAGCCGCGTGAGCGATTTTTGGTGTACCTAGTTACACCCATATTACACCTATCCTCCGCGAGCTGCACTGGCTTCCGATCGGTCACCACACACACTTCAAGGTGCTGATCATCACCTTTAAAGCCCTACATGGCCTAGGACCTGGATATCTGGGAGACCACCTCCTGCCACATACCTCCCAACGGCCGATAAGAACTCACAGACTGGGCCTTCTCCGGGTGCCGTCGACCGGACAATGCCGGCTGGCGGCTCCTCGGAGGAGGGCCTTCTCTGTAGCTGCTCCGACCCTTTGGAACGATCTACCCGTAGAGATCCGGACCCACCCCACTCTCTTGGCCTTCCAAAAAGCCACTAAAACCTGGCTATTCCAGCAGGCCTGGGGTTGTTGACTTCAGGAATGAGGTCCAGCCCCACCCAGATTGAGTGTGTGGTCCGTTGTTTTTTAAATTGTTTCTTTTTAAATTATTTCTTTATTTTAACTCATTATTTTAACTTGTTTCTGTAAGCCGCCCGGAGTCCTACGGGATTGGGCGGCATATAAATTTATTAAAAGTTAAAGTTAAAAGTTAAAAAGTTTAAGTCACCAGCCGGCTTTCATAGCTAAGATGGGATTTGAACTGCTGGCCTCCTGTTTTCTAAGCTTAACCACTAGACCAAACTGAAAGGTAGTGCTTGACGTAGGACCCTGGTGGAGTCTGCCAATTATTTTTGTAAGCTGTGATGTGACTATGATTTTTCTGAGCTTCTTTTGATGTGGTTGTTAAACGAACTGGTTGTTCACTATCAGGTGTTTTTGCTAAAAATTGCAAGCAAGTGCCTTTTTTGACAAAACGTTGCAAATCATGGTCACTCGACATGTTGCAGGCCATTTGCCAAGCACCCAAAATGTGACCATGTGACCAAAAGGGGGAGCCACTGGAACTTTGGAAATGGATCGTTAGTCCCTTTGGTAATTGCATCTGTTGTAACATTGAATTATCACATTGTTCGCCGAGGACTACCCGTAATCCGCTTATTTATCCGGCAGGAGAGTTCCAGGCTCGTCAAACCGCTGATGGCTTTGATGAGTCCTTCCAGGTCAACCACTTGGCCCACTTCCTGCTGACCCACCTGCTCCTGGACCGGCTGAAGCGCTGCGCCCCGAGCAGGATCGTAATTCTGGCCTCAAGTTCGCATTTCTTTGGGAAAATTGACTTTCGGACCATCCACAAGCCGGGAAAGGGACTGTGGAAGGCTCTGCATTCATACGGCAACAGCAAACTAGCCAACATTCTCCATGCAAGAGAGTTGGCGAAGCGGCTGGAAGGAACCAACGTCACCTGCTATGCAGTTAACCCAGGTGAGTGGAAGCCTGGCTCCGAGGCGGCCCAAATGGAACCCCCTCCTCCCTAGGTCCGCCTGGGGCTCTGCCAAGCATTTTTCTCCCACTGGAGACTCCCTCGACCAGGGGTGAGCTGCGGGGGGTTCACACAGATTCGGGCAATCCTCTAGCTAGGATTCCGCCCAGTTCGGCGAAACCCCAAATGCCACCCCTGGCTGGCTCCACCCACCTCACCCTGCCCTCCCGCCCCTCCCCTCTCCTCCCAGGAGTCTGCAGGTGGTCCTTTCATCATGCAAGGTAAGTGGGGGGCCGGCGCGGAGGCTCAGGGAGGGCAAAAAAGGGGGCTACTGGAGGTTCCGTAAGTCCCTCTGGGGAGGTCAAAAAATGAGCCTTCCAGAATAGCAATATAGCAATAGCAGTTAGACTTATATACCGCTTCATAGGGCTTTCAGCCCTCTCTAAGCGGTTTACAGAGTCAGCATATCGCCCCCAACAACAATCCGGGTCCTCATTTTACCCACCTCGGAAGGATGGAAGGCTGAGTCAACCTTGAGCCGGTGAGATTAGAACCGCTGAACTGAAGCAGCAGCAAAGCAGAGGCTGACAACTAGGGAATCTTTGCACGCACACATTTAGATCCGGCTTTGCTACTATAAGCACTTGGATAGCAGATAGCAGTCAGCTGAATCGGCCTGCAGTACTGCACCCTAACCACTGCGCCACCTCGGCTCTACCAATCTGGAAACAGGCCGTTTCTGGCCTCCAGAGCCCTGGAGAAGCGGTTTTCACCCTCCTGGAGGCTCAAGGAAAGCCTCTAGAGCCCAGTGAGGGCCAAAAATGCCCCCCGATGGTGCAGGAGGCCAACTAGGCCATGCCCCACATGGTCACATCCACCCAGCAATGGGGTAGCGAACCTGTTGCTGAAACTTTTGAAGCCCATCCCACCCTCAACCGCCTCTGCAGAGACACCCTGGGAATTTCCCCCATTGAGCTCAACTGGGGAGGGAGGTGTCTCCCACCACCACCCCTCCGGTCCAGAATCCTAAAATCTTAAGAGTGAGAAGGGTCCTCAGAGGTCTTGTAGTCCAACCCCCTGCCTCTCAACTCCATTCATCATGAAAAGGCTACTTTTACTAAAATCCAAGTGCTTAGAGTAGCAAAGCCGGATCTAAATGTGTGCGCGCAAAGATTCCCTAGTTAACATTCTCTTCTCCATTCCGCCTCCTGTTAGGTTCCCCATTCTCCACTCCCATTCAAAGAGGATTATTGCTTATTGACACTTGGAGGGCAAGAAAAGAATAGCAGAGAAGGAATAACACCCCCGTAATTGTTTGATGTTGATACCCATGTTCTTCTGGGGGGGGGGGAACCAAAAAGTCATTATTTAATAGCGGCATTCTTCCTTTGAACGTACAGGAAATGTACAGAAATTCCAATGGATTGATGTGTGAGACAACACACACACACACACACACACACAATTTTAACCAACTCCGGGAACAGACAAAATATAATTATGGTGTGTGTGTGTGTGTGTGTGTGTGTGTGCGTAAAATTCTACGAGGATTCTGCATTGTTTTTCCTGAAATTCTCAATTCCTGTTTTAATGCTCTATGTACCGTGTTGAGTATCCTGTTCTCCTTGTTTAAGGAGATTTAAAGGAATTTCTCCTTATTTCTTTTTTTTTAATGTTTATTTATTTATTTTATTATTTTAAACACATAAGCACGCTGCCGGGAACGTGGGCGGGCTCCCCAACTGCTGCGATCTTAACTAATACATTTTTATGTTTGTTTATTAGTCCTATGCGTAGAATTTCTCCTTATTTTCGGTTCGGTGTTTTGGTGTTCACTGTTTTTAGAATAGTGTAATCTTAATTTTGCTAACAATTTGAATGTTAGGTCCCTCTTGATCTTCAGGCCCTAGGCTGAAGCCTAGTTAGCCTATAGGGAAATTCGGCCGTAGTGGCGCACCACAAAATAGTAGCCGAGGACTGGACTTCCAACTCCCTATTAGTACTGATTGAGATCGGCCATGGAGAAAGGAGCCAAACCAGCACAAGATTGTGTCATCTGGACCCAGCCCTATAGCTGGCCCAAAAGAATACCATGATTGATGATATCAAAAGCCACTGACAGGTCAACTCCCATCCCACTCAGAGATTATCAACAAGTGTCATCAATGCAGTGGTGAAATTCAGATTTCTTTACTACCGTTTCTGTGGGCGTGGCTTGGTGGGCGTGGCAGGGGAAGGATACTGCAAAATCCCCATTCCCTCCCAACTCCTGAAGGGAGGATCCCCATTCTCACCCAATTCTGGGGTCAGCCAGAGGTGGTATTTGCCAGTTCTCCGAACTACTCAAAATTTCCACTACCGGTTCTCCGGAACCTATCCGAACCTGCTGAATTTCACTCCTGCATCAATGCTGCTTCTATCCTATAACCATCTTTGACTGAAACGGGTCCAGATAATCTGTTCCCTCCAGGATCTTCTGGAGCTGCCAGGCCTCCACATTTTGAAACACATAAGCACATCAACAAAAATGAACACATAACATTAAAAACAGCATAGGAACAATAAGTTCCATCGTATATCATACCGCAGTTCCGAATCGGTTTCTTTGCAGTTAGTGTTTTCCCTACTATACATTTCTATCTTTCGTTCATAATCTCCTTTCTTTATTCCCTTCCTTATTTCTAATTGCATTTCAGTTGGAGAATTAAAAACCACCTTTCATCTCGGTCACTCTGGATGGGGCTTCTTTCCGTCCAAGGCCGTCCGCACAACCAACTCTCTTTTCCTTTTAGGACCTGTTAGAACCAAACTTGGTCATTCTTATTCACGGTGGCTACACTGGTTCCTCTGTTTCGCCAAGTTGTTCCAGCAAGATTGCCAGGCAGGCGCCCAGACCTCCATCTACTGCGCCACCGAGGAGGGCATTGAGAAGCTGAGCGGGCGGTATTTCGAGGACTGCCACCACTTGGAGCCCTGGTCACAGGCCCGCGATGGCCACATAGCCACGAAGCTCTATGAATTCAGCGAGAGGCTGCTGGGACTGACCACTTAAGATAGGACGGGGCAGAGAAAGCATTTGGGGGTAACCAAAAGCTGCCATCCAATTAACCCGGGGGAGTGAAAATGCAGGGAATCTGGAAACTTCCCTGAAGTTGTTTGACGGAGACCAAGCTTTGAACTTCCGAGGTTTAAAAAGTGTGGTGGGTTTTCTCAGGGCGAGTTGCCCAGCGTTGATTATGAAGATGGACGGCCATAAAAAATGTTTTAAAGAAATAAAGAAATTCCATCCAGTTGTTGGTCTCTTATTTTCTCCATCCTGGCTGTTTTGCTTAGTCTTGAAAAGGGCTCCTCCTTCCCACCCCTCGAGACATTTCATTACCTTACTAGGTAATGTCATCAGTGCTAGAAGGGAGTGGGGTTGGCAGGGCTGGACAGATGACCTTTGAGGTCCCTCCCAGAACTCGGAATTAAACCGTTTGGTCCATGTAGCCTGAATTGGTAGCAATGAGGCTGCAGGGGGGTGGGGGGTGGGGAGGTCTTTTTCATTTTGGGTTGCCCCCGTCACAAATTAGTCCTTGACTTACGACTGCAATTGGGACCTGGATTCCCATTGTTAAGCCAGGCAGTTGTGAAGTGAATTGTGCCAAATGTTTTTGCCATGGTTAAGTGTCAATTGCATCACATGGTTGTCCAATCTCTTCTTAAAGACTTACAATGTCGGAGCATTTACAACTTCTGGGGGCAAGTTATTCCACTGATAAATTGTTCCCATTGTTAGGAAATTTCTCCTTAGTTCCAAGTTGCTTCTCTCCTTGATTAGTTTCCATCGCTTGTTTCTTGTCCTGCCCTCGGGGGCTTTGGAGAGGAGGTTGACTCCCTCGTCTTTGTGGCAACTGCTGACGTATTGGAGCACCGCCATCATGCCCCCCCCCATAGTCATTGAGTAAACCCAGCCTCCCACTCCCATTGGCTTGGCTTATTGGAGAACAGATCCAGGAAACTACAAACCAATCAGCCTGACATGAATTCCTGGGAAGATCTAGAAAAAGATAATCAAGCAACACATCAAGGAATGCCTAGAAATAAACAAGGTCATAACCAGAAGCCAACGCGGGTTCGTCAAAAACAGATTGTGCCAAATAAATTTCATTTCCTTCTTCAACAAAGTGACCAAATTAGTAGATCAACAACTATTGCATGCTTAGATATTAGTAAAGCATTTGATAAAGTAGGCCACAATCTATTTCTTTGCAAGCTAGTAAAATGCAGGATAGGCGGGCAGCCGCACCATCAGGTGGGTTTGTAACTGGCTAATAAGGACCCCCAAAAGGCAAGGCGGAGCAGGTGCACCAGACAGGTAGTCTTCGCACGTACAGGCATGCCAGAAACCGGCAGACCATGTGGCTGGTGAGCATGTGGCTGCCAAAAACCAGATCACCTGCTTTTCAGGCTCTCGGCACGCGTGTGTGTACACCCGTTTTGGTACTTGGTGCCAAAAAGGTTTGCCAACATTGGTTTATAGCGTAGTATTTAGTACCTCCCTCGATCTTGATTCTATCCCAGGTCAATCTGGAAGCCAGGTTACTATTTAATAACTGCAATGATTCACTTAACCAATGTCACAATAGCTCACTGTTAGGTAAGTTCCCCGTTGGGAGAGCGAGTGCGTTCAGAGAAACGTTGTGAGAGCTGTGTTGGAGAACACACAAACCAGTATAGAGAGACACTGCAGTTTAAATAGGCTTCTACTTTCGTGGAAATAGAGATATCAGAGTCCATCAAACAGTCCAAGTCATACACGGATAAGACAGCCAGTCATCAATGTCTTTCAGTTAAGGGATAATCCAAATAACATAGTCCAGTATCATACAATCAGTCCGGTACACAAAGTTTGCTAGCAGTTGCAAAACTTACAATAGCTCACGGCACTTTCTAACAGCCAGCTTCCAAAACACTCAGATCAGATCAGCCCAGCATCTAACAAACAGAGAGCTAACAGTCGTTCTGGCTCCCTCTTATGGCCGATTGAGGAAACAGCAACCAATCACATTTTACAGTATGATTTAAAGAAACAGGTACAGCATTGCTACATGATTTATATATTGCCAACCCAACCGTTAGATTATATTCCTAACACTCACTTAACAATTTTTTCACAAATTCTGGGCTCACTTGTGGTCATGGGTGGAAGACTACCTGTCTAAATACCTATTGTCTTTTCCCTGTGTTCAGATTTGCCATGGTGCGCGATCTGTGACATGAAACTGTCCTCCACATAACAAAGGTGCTTTTTCAGGAGGCAACTGGACTTCCTTGTTTTTTCTTCGAAGAACTTTCCCTTCTCATCCAAGAAGCTTCTTCCGCTCTGACTGGATGGTGGGGAATGGAAGGATTGATGCTCCTTGTGGGGAGCCTTCTCTGAGAAAGGGAGGGATATGACCTCATCTATCTCCAGTCTTCAACACAATCCTTTCAATGGTTCCAAGAAGGCTCCACACACCCATTTGCACCACTCGAGTGACCCTGAGGACACAGGTAAACCTCCAGGTGGCCTCAATGGCTCTCTAAAAGGATGCAAACGACCAGCTGTCTGCAAGGAGTATACATCCTTCTATTTCCCATAATGCTCCGCCAGGCATTTCTCTCCCACTTTTAGGGAAGGTTGTGGAAAATGTGGAGGCCTGGCAGCTCCAGAGGATCCTGGAGGGAACAGATTATCTGGACCCCTTTCAGTCAAAGATGGTTATAGGATAGAAGCAGCATTGATGCAGGAGTGAAATTCAGCAGGTTCGGACAGGTTCTGGAGAACCGGTAGTGGAAATTTTGAGTAGTTCGGAGAACTGGCAAATACCACCTCTGGCTGGCCCCAGACTTGGGTGAGAATGGGGATCCTCCCCCAAGGAGTGGGGAGGGAATGGGGATTTTGCAGTATCCTTCCCCTGCCACGCCCACCAAGCCACGCGCACAGAAACGGTAGTAAAGAAATCTGAATTTCACCACTGCATTGATGACACTTGTTGATAATCTCTGAGTGGGATGGGAGTTGACCTGTCAGTGGCTTTTGATATCATCAATCATGGTATCCTTTTGGGTCAGCTGTAGGGCTGGGTCCAGATGACACAATCTTTTGCTGGTTTGGCTCCTTTCTCCATGGCCGATCTGAATCAGTACTAATAGGGAATTGGAAGTCCAGTTCTCGGCTACTATTTTGTGGTGTGCCACAGTGCTCTGAACTCTCTCTACACCTCTTTAACATCGACGTGAAGCCGCTGGGTGAGATTATCCGTCACTATGAGTTGAGATATGACCAGTATGCTGATGGTTCTCTGGGTCAGAACTGCTACCTCACACTGAGCCTCTGCTATCACTTGGTGGTACCAATCTGCCATGAACTCTGGGGAGGATGTGTGGGAGAAGGGAAGAACCAGGGGTAAGTAAGTGTGGGAATAATTGCAGAGAAATGCTCCCACAGGATGTGCCATAGCACACACGAAACAATGAAAGCACATGGGAATGTGGAAAACAGGATAAATGACTCATAAAAGTAACTGGCCACAGGCAGGCTCTGGCCCTAAGTGATAACATTGTATGCTAATGAGTGTAATAAGAATAAAAGGGGGTTTCAGAGTCTGTTCTGAGCTCTCATCCCTAGACACCTTGCCTGCGTGTCTTATTCCTCATGAGAGCCCACCACAAGTAAGAATTCACTTTATCTGCCGGAGATGCGGCTTCAAGGTCAGATGGGTGAGAACAGACCACAGCTGCATTCCAACCCACGAGAGAACTTTTGGACTCCGTTGTGGTCGTAAGTCGAGGATTACCTGTAGAATAAAGTAGGTAGCTACCATTCCAGAGATCTGTTTTTAGAAGGAGCCAAATTTGCTGTTGGGCAATATCCAGTTACCACCAGAAGGGAATAAATCGTGGCTCAGGAGAAGGAAGGCGGCTGTGGGGTCCTTGGTGCTCTCTGATCTCTTTCCATGTAGACATTTCATCACCCAACTAGGCAACAGCATCAGTGCTAGAAGGGATGGGGTTTGCTCTCTGTTCCTCTACAAGTGGCTCATCAATGGCTTCGCAGTAAACAGCAGACTCCTCAAGGAAAACCCCACTCCCCTTCCGCCACTGATGACGTTACCAGTTGTGTTCTGACCCAGCTCCCCAAACACAACAAACCCTCTACATGGTATCGGACCCGGGTACTTGAGAGACCGCCTGCTGCCAATTACCTCCCTAAGTCCTATTAGATCCCACAGACTAGGCCTCCTCCGAATCCCATCTGCCGGCCAGTGTCGGCTGGCAACGCCCCAGGGGAGGGCCTTCTCTGTGGCTGCTCTGGCCCTCTGGAACGATCTCCCCGTTGAGATCCGGACCCTTACCACCCTTCCGGCTTTCCGCAAAGCAACTCAGACCTGGCTGTTCCGGCAGGCCTGGGGCTGTTGAATCTTCCAGCCCCATCCGAGGTTACGATTGTTGTTGTATTTTAAATTGTTTGTCTTTTTATTTTTTATTTTGTACCCCTTCCCCTTCAGATTGTTAGCCGCCCTGAGCCCTTCGGGAATAGGGCAGCATACAAACTAAACAAACCTTTAAACCTTTAAACCTCTGTAATTCATTAACGATTCCTTTATTTATTTATTTATTATTTTTTTTTCTTTTCCAATGTATATTTTATTATGTTTTCATTCTATACAATCACATATTCACTGTGCTTGATCAGGGCATATAACATTGAATAATAAACACGGCCCTCACTTATATAGAAAATGCCCTCTACAATACAAACCCAGTATACCACCTTGGCCTGCCATACACCCTCTTTCAACCCCCTCCAACTTTCATTCTTCCTTCTCACACACCCCTCTACGCCTACTTCCCCTCCCCTTCTTTCTAACCCTATCACTCCCTCTCCATTCCCTCCCTCCCTTCTCCTCCTCCTCTCTCTCACCCTCTCCACCCTCCTTCTTCTTTCACTCGACTCTTTCCTTCGGTATCTATTACCTTCCAGTATATTCGGTTTGTACTATTTTCGCGCTAACATTGAAAAGCCACAGTATACAAATACAATCATGGAATTTAACACATATTGTATTTCCCCCCTCCCCCCTCCCCCTAAATCCCCACCTCCCTTCCCTCCCCCCGACTTCCCAAAGACCATACATGGTATAATTTTTGAACAATCACAGTCTGAAATATCTCTACATTGAACTCAGCTTCTTACTGTTACCCAAATTTTAAACAATTTAAATTATTACTGATACTAAGCATAAGCTATCTGGAGTTTTTTAGTCCCATATTTACTTTTTATGTAATCAATCCACTTTTTCCAGTCTCTTTTGTATCTCTCGTTTGAATGTTCTTTGAGATATGCTGAGATTTTGGCCATTTCGGCTAAGTTCATAACTTTCAAAGTCCATTCTTGAATTGTGGGTAAATCTTTCTTCTTCCAATACTGCGCCACCAAGAGTCTTGCTGCCGTTATTAAATACAGGATCAAATTAGTCTCTGCTACTGTAAAATCAATGCATATACCCAGTAAAAACAGCTGGGGGGTAAATTTTATCCTTCTTTTAAAGATGTTTTGCAGGATCCACCATATTTTTATCCAAAATGCCTTAACATTACGACATGTCCACCATATATGAAAATATGTAGCATCACAAGAACCACATCTCCAACATTTAGGTTGAACATTTGGATACATAGAGGCAAGCTTTTTAGGATCTAGGTGCCATCTATAAAACATCTTATAAAAATTTTCTCTCAAGTTTTGTGCTTGTGTAAATTTCACATTTCTTACCCAGATTCTTTCCCATGTATCAAGCATTATTGGTTCCTCGACATTCTGAGCCCATTTTATCATACAATCCTTAATCAGTTCCGTTTCAGAATCCATCTGTACTAATACATTATATATCCTCTTTATATGCATTGAGCTTTGATCTCTTATTTGTTTAAACAAATTATCCTCAACTTTTACAAAGCCAGTTTTTTGATCTGTTTTCCACCTAGCTTGTAGTTGACCATACTGAAACCACGTTTGAACTACCTTCTCTTCTTTAAGTACCTCTAAAGATTTTAGTTCCATCACCCCTCTTTCTGAGATAAGAAGTTGTCTATAAGTGGTTCTATCGTGTTTTTGTTCTACATTCATATTTTCAATTGCATGTCTAGGAATTGCCCACATGGGCACTTTATCATTTAGTTTATGTTGATATTTTTTCCAAACCCGCAATAAAGCATTTCTTAAGATGTGATTTTTAAATTTCTTATCCGTTTTTTTGTTAAATAACAGGTAAGCATGCCAACCATATAACAAGTCATATCCCTCGATATTCAAAATTCTGTCATTAGTTAGATGAATCCAATCACTAATTGCAGATAATGCCACTGCGTCATAGTATAATTTTAAGTTAGGTAATTTCAATCCTCCTCTTTCACGTGCATCTTGCATTATTTTCATCTTTACCCTCGGCTTCTTTCCTGCCCACACAAATTTGTTGATACCCTTCTGCCATTCTAAAAGATTCGCATCTCTTTTAAGTATTGGTAACATTTGAAAAAGAAATAAAAATTTTGGTAAAATGTTCATTTTTACTGCCGCTATTCTACCCAGCAAGGACAAATGCAGTTTTTCCCACCTTTTCAACTCCAACTGTGTACTATGCCAAAGTGATTCATAATTATACTTGTATAATTTCCCATTTGAAATTGAGATATTAACTCCAAGATATTTAACTTTTTTAACTACCTCACATCTTAGCGTCGCCCCCAGTTCTTCCTTCTGTTTGATAGTCATATTTATAGCTATTATTTTGGTTTTTCCTAGATTTATTTTAAATCCCGAGACTTGACCATATTGATTGATCGTATTCAATAATACCCTACTAGATTCCTGCGGTTGTTCCAATATTATAACCAGATCATCCGCAAATGCACGAACTCTATATTCTTGCTGTCTAATTTTGATCCCTTTTAGACCGCCCAGGCCCCGTATCTTATTCAACAGTATTTCCAAAGTTATAATAAACAATAATGGGGACAGAGGACAGCCCTGTCTTGTACCTTTTTCAATTTGAAAGGAGTCTGTCAGACTTCCATTGACAATGATCTGGGCTGTTTGCTGCTGATATATTGCACCAATTGACCGTAAAAAGCCATCTCCTATCTGCATTTTTTGCAATGTCTTCAGCAGGAATTGCCAATTAACTCGATCAAAGGCTTTCTCCGCATCCAAAAATATGAATGCGGCCGGGATTTGATTGTTCTTTCCCAGGTATTCTAAAGCGTTGATAATTAATCTAACGTTATCCTTCATCTGTCTGCCCTGTATAAAACCAGTTTGATCGGTATGTATCAGTTGCTGAGTTACCCCCATTAGCCTATTTGCTAATATTTTAGTAAAAATTTTATAATCTATATTAAGTAATGAAATAGGTCTGTAATTTTTTGGTTGGGTAAGGTCTTGATCTTCTTTGGGTATCAACGATATGAACGCAGTCTTCCACGAGGGAGGCACTTTCCCTCCCGATTGAATTTTATTGAATAATTCTCTGAGGGGTTCTACCATTTCTAACTGTAGATATTTATAATAAACAGCTGTTAAACCATCTGTGCCTGGTGCTTTCCCTAACTTTAATTGTTTAATTGCCTGCAAAATTTCCCCAGAGGTTATAGGTTGGTTCAGCTTATGCCTATGTTCTTCTCTGACTAGGGGGATTTTCTCTTTATCTAGGTATTTGTCTATATCTCCGTCCTTGATTTTATCCCCTTTATACAACTCTGTAAAAAATTCCCGAAATACCTTTTGAATCTCTTCCTGTTGAAACACTTCCTTCCCTCTGTGACACAATTTGGATACATTTCGAGCTTTCCTTTTTTTTCTAATCTGATAAGCCAACCACCTACCGGGTTTATTTGCATTGCAGAAAGTATTATGTTTAGCATATAATAAACTAGTAGCTACCTGGTCAGAGATCAGCATATCAAACTGAGATTTTAATATAGCAATTGTTTCCCTAATCTTTGTATCTCCCGGATTCAATGTTAATTCTGACTCTTTCCCTTTAATTTCCTCTTCCAATTCTTTTCGTTTTTGCCCTTGTTTGTATCTATGTATTTTATTTATATTCATTAATACTCCTCTCATATACGCTTTGCTTGCATCCCATACATATTCCAAAGATGTACCCTTGTTCATATTGAAGACAAAATATTCCGATAGCAATTTTTTACAATCATTAACATACTTTTCATATCTAAATAAGTTTTCATTCAACCTCCAGGACCTTCTTGCCTGGGCTACCCTTCCCAATTCCATCCAGACTGGATTATGGTCTGAAAGAACTCTCGCCATAATCTTTGTCTTCTTCACCCTACAAAGTAAATCATTTGTAATTAGTATAAAATCAATCCTTGAAAGAGATTGATGTCTATTGGAAAAAAAGGTAAAGTCATATTCTTCTGCATGCCTCTCGCGCCAAGCGTCTCGCAATTCAAAGTCGTCCAGCATGTCAAAAAAGGGTTTGGGTAACTTAGCTCGAAATTTGGTGTTCGGGCGAGCTGTCTTCTTATCTCTTTTGGTGTCGATCACGCCATTCCAGTCACCCATTAATATACAAGACTCAAAATCCCACTGTACTAATTTAGCATGGAGATTTCTATAAAATCCATCTTGTTGTTGATTAGGAGCATAAATTCCCAAAAGTAACGTCTTTTTCCCTTCTAAGATTAAATCTAATGCAATATATCTTCCAAAGGGATCTGCTTCAATTAGCTCAGCTTTAATGTCTTTTCTTAAATATACTACTATGCCATTTTTCTTTTCCATGGCTGAGGTCGCAAAATGTTGGCCCAGTTTGGGGTTAAACAAATATTTTTGATCGGTTGATTTGATATGAGTTTCTTGCAAGCAAATTATGTCATTCTTAAACTGTTTAAGATAATGAAATATTTTCTTTCTTTTCTGTGGAGAGTTCAATCCGTTAACATTCCATGTCAAAATCTTAGTTGTCATTTTTGGTTGCCTGAAGCTTTTTTAGAGCCTCCCGCAAGGCCTGTCTCACCTTTGGTTTGGCTCCTCCCACAGCTTCTGAGCTTGTTGCAGTAGCTCCTTGGTCAGTGGCCAATGATTGTTGAGATTGTTGCATAGTAGCTTGTTTATCCGTTTGTCTGGTGGTCTTGCGGTTGGATCTTTTTTCCTTGACTCCTTGCCCTTCCGGAAGAGGGAGATGATACATTTTATCTAATGGTTGTGTGGTTTGCTGTTTATCTTGTTCGTCTCGTGGTTTTTCACCATATCCCGAAGGTTCAGGGTATCCCATCTTCAGAATCTTATGATAGAAATCACGAGCTTTCCGTACAGAGCTGAGATGATATCTTTGTTTGTCCATTGTAACTATAATACCGAATGGGGCATCCCATCTGTACTGTATCTGGCGCCTTCTGAGCTCTTCCACCAGAAAAGCATAATCTCTTCTGGCTCTTAGCATCTGAGGCGGTATTTCTTTCAGAACAATCAGGTCCTGTGCACCAATTTGAAGCTTAGTATTGTAGGACTCTTGTAGTATCATATTTCTAGATTCTCTTGTAACAAAGTATATTACCACGTCTCGGGGAAGTTGCCTTTGTTTTGCCGCCCATGAGTTAACACGAAAAATCCTGTCAATCTGCCAATCAAAATTGGATCCCGGTTTTCCCACCAGACGGTCAAAAGCTTCAGAAAACATTTGCTTTAAGTTCTCCTGCTTTTCTTCACGCAGCCCCCTCACTCTTAATGCAAGCTCCATCTGCTTATACTGTATCATAATAATTTGTTTTTCAGCATTATCAATTTTTTGTTCCACCACTTCAGTTTTGGATATCAGGTTAGTTTTAGCTTCATTGAGAGTTTCTAAATTATCTTCCATTCCAGAAATATATTCTGTTATCACATTTACAATTCCCATCATATTATCATTCATTTTAGTGACCCTGGTATCGAATTTGTCATATAGAACTTCCATCTCATTCCTTATTTCATCTTTGAAATCTTTAATCATTTCTTTATTAAGAGCACCAGCAGCCCTGGAAAGGTTTCTCTCTCACCGCAGGCTAACGAATCATCCGGCAGGGAGATGAAGAGTTGTCAGCCACATCTATTCAACTCCGCCTGCTGCCTTTGATCCCCAGAGCCAGGATGGTGCTTCATTAGCAGTGGTGGTTCTTCTGTCCCAAGGACCGGCCCATAGATTTCCACTGCTCTCCTCTCCTCTGCCTTCTGTGCATCCATATGTCAGGCACTGGACTCAGCTGTTCCTCCTCTTCCTCATCAGCCACCTCCAGACCTGGGGGCGGTTGACTCTCCATCTGATGGACAGCCCAGGCTCCGCCTCCCCCCCCCTCTTTCTCTCTCTCTGCCAGCTCCACTCCCTCTTCCCCCTCGGAGCTCTCAAGAGCCGAGGTGGCGCAGTGGTTAGGGTGCAGTACTGCAGGCCACTTCAGCTGACTGTTATCTGCAGTTTGGCGGTTCAAATCTCACCGGCTCAAGGTTGACTCAGCCTTCCATCCTTCCGTGGTGGGTGAAATGAGGACCCAGACTGAGGGGGCGATATGCTGACTTTGTAAACCGCTTAGAGAGAGCTGAAAGCCCTATGAAGCGGTATATAAGTCTAACTGCTATTGCTATTGCTAAGTTGCCTTGATGCTGGGCCCAGCTCACACACCTCCTCCTCCCCCTCTGATTCTCTGCTGGAAGGACAAGTTGGCTCATGAAATGTCTGCAAGACTCCCTCTCCTCCTGGCAAACCACCCTCCCTCTTCTAGCATGGATGGAGAAAAAAGAGACCAACAACTTTATGGAGTCGGCTTCTTTATTTAAAAGATACTTACGGACCAACGCCGATCAACTCTCCACCACAAACCCCACAATACTTCCCAGTTTTTTAAATTCTCGGAAATTCAACACTTGTCTCAGCCACAACCTCGGAGAAGTTTCCAGATTCCCTGCAGTTTGCTCCCCCAGTTTAATTGGACACCCGCTTATGGTGACCTCATACTCCATTTCTGTCCCTTCCCTCTTAAGCGGTCAGTCCCAGCAGCCTCTCGCTGAATTCCCAGAGCTTCTTGGCCAGCTGGTCATCGCAGGCCTGTGGCCAGGGCACCTTTGGACAGCAGTCCACAAAATACCGCCCACTCAGCCTCTCGATGCCCTCCTCGGTGGCGCAGTAGATGGAGGTCTGGGCACCCGCATCACAATCTCGTTTCAACACCTTCATGAGCCCAAACACCTGAAATGCCCACCATGGAAAAGAGCGGCCGATTTCGGTTCTAACAAATCCTGAAAGCAAAAGAGAGTTGGTTGTGTGAACAGCCCAGGATGGGAGGAAGCACCTTCCAACGTGGCCCAAATGGAGGAGTCGAGCCCGAATGAACCCTTCATTCATCATCTGTTGGCCCTTTGCCAACCTTGGGGCAACTTCTCAATATCTTTTGGAAGACCCAACGCTGAAGTGAGTGTGCGATGATGCAAAGGGAGTGTGTGTGTGTTTGTGTGTGCTTGTATATTGAAGTACAATTTTTTTTTTTTGTGTATACCCCTCCCTCCCTCCACCCCCCCACCCCCTTCCTCCTTCCCCCCCCCCCCCGACTTCCCAGAACCCGTACCCGGTATGGATTTTTAACTAACACAGTCTAAAATCTATTGAGAAAAAAGAAATAAAGAAATTAATGACATTCTAGATTGACCTTAGCTTCTTCTTACTGAACTGACTTTTAGCAGTTTAAATCATTTCTGATCTTAAGCATAGGCTAACTGGAATTTCTTAGTCCCGTATTTATTTTGTATATAGTCAATCCATTTTTTCCAGTCTCGTTTATATCTCTCATTTGAATGATCTTTGAGATATGCCGATATTTTAGCCATTTCAGCTAAGTTTGTTACTTTCAATGTCCATTCTTGGATTGTAGGCAAGTCTTCCTTCTTCCAATATTGCGCCACCAACAGTCTTGCTGCAGTTATCAGGTGCAGAATCAAATTGGTCTCTACCACTGTAAAGTCAGTACATATACCTAGTAAAAATAACTGAGGACTAAACTTTATCCTTCTTTTAAAAACATTTTGCATGACCCACCATATTTTTATCCAAAATGCCTTAACCTTTTGGCAGGTCCACCATATATGATAATATGTAGCATCGAGAGAACCACACCTCCAACATTTGGGTTGTAAATTCGGATACATAGAAGCCAACTTTTTAGGATCTAAATGCCATCTATAGAACATCTTGTAAAAATTTTCTCTCAGATTTTGAGCTTGTGTAAATTTCACATTTCTTACCCAAATTCTTTCCCATGTATCCAACATTATTGGTTCCTCAATATTTTGAGCCCATTTTATCATACAATCTTTAACTAATTCTGTTTCCGAATCCATCTGTATCAATACATTATATATCCTCTTTATATGCATTAAGCTTTGATCTCTTATTTGTTTAAACAGATTATCCTCAACTTGAATAAAACCAATTTTTTGATCTATTTTCCACCTAGCCTGTAATTGCCCATACTGGAACCATGTTTGAACTACCTTCTCCTCTTTTAATACCTCTAAAGATTTTAATTGTAATACCCCCCTTTCCGAGGTAAGAAGCTGTCTGTAGGTAATTCTGTCCTGTTTTTGTGCTGTATTCATATTTTCAATTGCGTGTCTAGGAATTGCCCACATGGGTATCTTGTCATTTAATTTATATTGGTATTTCTTCCAGACCCGCAATAAAGCATTTCTTAAAATATGACTTTTAAAGTTCTTATCCAATTTTTTGTTGAATAACAGGTAAGCATGCCAACCAAATAGCAGATCGTGTCCCTCAATGTTCAATATTCTATCATTGGTTAAGTGAATCCAATCACTAATTACAGATAATGCCACTGCATCATAATATAGTTTTAAATTAGGTAGTTTCAATCCTCCTCTCTCACGTACATCTTGCATTATTTTCATCTTTACCCTCGGCTTCTTTCCTGCCCACACAAATTTGTTGATACCCTTCTGCCATTCTAAAAGGTTCGCATCTTTTTTTAATATAGGTAACATTTGGAAGAGAAATAAAAATTTTGGTAGAATGTTCATTTTCACTGCCGCTATCCTACCCAGCAAAGATAGGTGCAATTTCTCCCATTTTTTCATCTCTGTCTGTATACTATGCCAAAGTGGTTCATAATTATGCTTATATAATTTCCCATTTGAAGTTAAAATGTTAACTCCAAGATATTTGACTTTTTTAACTACCTCACATCCTAGCATCACTCCTAATTCTTCCTTTTGTTTAATATTCATATTTATAGCTAATATTTTGGTTTTTCCTAAGTTTATTTTAAAGCCCGACACTTGACCATATTGATTAATCATATTCATTAAAACCATACTAGATTCCTGCGGTTGTTCCAATATTATGACCAAATCATCCGCAAAAGCGCGGACTCTATATTCTTGCTGCCTAATCTTGATCCCTTTTAAACCATCCAAGCCCCGTATTTTATTCAACAATACTTCCAAAGTTATAATAAACAATAATGGGGACAAAGGACAGCCCTGTCTTGTACCTTTTCCAATTTGAAAAGAGTCTGTTAGACTTCCATTGACTATGATTTGTGCTGTTTGCTGTTGGTATATTGCTTTAATTGACTGTAAAAAATTATCTCCTATCTGCATTTTTTGCAGTATCTTCAACAGAAATTGCCAGTTAACTCGATCAAAGGCCTTCTCAGCATCCAAAAATATAAACGCAGCTGGAATCTGGTTGTTCTTTCCCAAATATTCTAATGCATTAATAATTAATCTAACATTACTTTTCATCTGTCTCCCTTGTATAAAACCTGTTTGGTCCGTATGTATCAATTGTTGAATGACCAACATTAACCTATTTGCTAATATTTTAGTAAAAATTTTATAATCTACATTCAGTAATGAAATAGGTCTATAATTTTTGGGTTGAGTAGTATCTTGATCTTCTTTGGGTATCAAAGATATAAACGCTGTCTTCCAAGATGGAGGAACTTTACCTTCCATTTGAATCATATTAAATAATTCTCTAAGAGGTTCTACCATTTCTGACTGTAAGTTTTTATAGTAAACCGCTGTCAAGCCATCTGTACCTGGTGCTTTCCCTGACTTTAATTGCTTAATTACCTGCAGGATTTCCCCCGAGGTTATTGGTTGATTCAATTTTTGCCTGTGTTCTTCTCTAACTGAAGGTATTTTCTCTTTGTCTAAATATTTGTCTATGTCTAAACCATTAATTTTATCCCCTTTATACAGTTCTGTAAAACATTCCCAGAAAGCCTTTTGAATCTCTTCCTGTTGAAACACCTCCTTCCCTCTGTAAATCAGTTTAGATATATTTCGAGTTTTCCTTTTTTTCCTAATCTGATAAGCTAACCATCTGCCAGGTTTGTTTGCATTACAAAAAGTATTGTGTTTTGCATATAATAGATTAGTAGCCACCTGGTCAGAGATCAACATGTCAAATTGAGATTTTAATATGTTAATAGCTTCCTTAACCTTTGTATCGTCTGGGTTCATTGTTAACTCCAGCTCTTTTCTCTTAATTTCCTCTTCCAGTTCTGTTCGTTTTAACCCTTGCTTATTTCTATGTGTTTTATTTATATTCATCAAAACTCCTCTCATATACGCTTTGCTTGCGTCCCATACAAATTCCATAGATGTACCCTTATTCATATTCAAAACAAAATATTCAGATAGTAATTTTTTACAATCATTAATATACTTTTCATATCTAAATAAGTTTTCATTCAATCTCCAAGACCTTCTTGCCTGCACTACCCTTCCCAACTCCATCCAAACTGGGTTATAGTCCGAAAGGATCCTAGCTGCAATCTTTGTTTTCTTGACCCTAGAAAGCAAATCATTAGTGGTTAGAATAAAATCAATCCTTGAGAGGGATTGATGCCTGTCTGAGAAGAAAGTGAAATCACATTCCTCTGCATTTCTTTCTCGCCAAATATCTCTCAATTCAAAATCATCCATAATGTCAAAGAAAGATTTGGGTAACTTTGCTCGCATCTTGGTATTTAGGCGGGAAATCTTCTTATCTTTCTTAGTGTCTATCACTCCATTCCAGTCACCCAATAGTATACAGGAACTATAGTCCCATTGTACTAATTTAGCATGGAGATTTCTATAGAATCTATCTTGCTGTTGATTGGGAGCATAAATTCCCAAAAGTAATGTCTTTTTCCCTTCTAAGATTAAGTCTAAAGCAATATATCTTCCGAAGGGATCTGCTTCTATTAATTCAGCTTTCATGTCTTTTCTTAAGTATACAACTATACCATTCTTCTTTTCCATAGCAGAAGCTACAAAATGTTGACCAAGTTTTGAGTTGATCAAATATTTTTGATCAGTTGACTTGATATGAGTTTCTTGCAAACAAATTACATCGTTCTTAAACTGTTTGAGATAATGAAATATTTTCTTCCTCTTCTGTGGAGAGTTCAGTCCGTTAACATTCCATGTTAAAATCTTAGTTGTCATCTTTGGTTGGTTGAAGCATTTTTAGAGCTTCCTGCACGGCCTGTTTAACCTTAGGTCTAGCTCCTCCCATTGCTTCCAGATTTGTTGTTGTAGATCCTTGATCGATGGCCGATGATTGTTGATGCTGTTGCTTTTTAGCTTGTTTCTCCATACGTCTAGTAGTCATGCGGGTAGGTCTTGGTTCCATAGCACCTTGCACTTCTAGAGAAGAGAGATGCTCCATCTTGTCTGGTGGTTGTGTAGTTTGCTGTCTATCCTGTCCTTCTTGTGGTCTTTCTCTAGGTCCAGATGGTGCAGGGTGTCCGGCCTTCAATATATTATAATAAAAATCTCGGGCTTTCCATACAGAGTTGAGGCGGTACCTTTGCTTATCAAATGTAAATATGATGCCAAATGGTGCATCCCATCTATACTGTATCTGACGATTTCTGAGTTCTTCGACCAAAAAAGCGTAGTCTCTCCTGGCTCTTAACATTTGAGGTGGTATCTCTTTCAAAACAGCCAGGTCTTGACCGCCAATTTGAAGCTTAGCATTATAAGATGCTTGCAGTACCATATTTCTAAACTCTCTTGTAGTAAAATATATAACGATGTCTCGAGGAAGCTGCTTCTGCTTTGCCAGCCAGGAATTAACGCAGTAAGCTTTGTCAATTCGCCAGTCTTGATTGGTCCCTGGTCTTCCCATCAGGCGGTCAAAAGCTTCCGATAGGATCTGTTTCAGGTTCTCCTGTTTCTCCTCACGCAGCCCCCTTACTCTTAATGCGAACTCCATTTGTCGGTACTGTATCATAATAATTTCTTTTTCAGCATTTTCCACTTTTTGTTCCACCACCTCTGTTTTCAATGTCAAGTTAGCATTGGCATCATTAAGAACCTCTAGAGTATCTTCCACTCCAGAAATATGTTCTGTTAATACAGTTACAAGACTCAGCATGTCGTCTCTAATTTTATCAACCTTAGCCTCAAATTTCTCATACAGCTCCTGTTTAAGTCCTTTTATTTCACTTTTAATTTCTTCTTTCATTTCTTTTATTTCCTCTTTTCTCTCCTCTCTATTATCTCTAAATTTATCTTCCATTTTAATTGTCTGTGCATTAAGAGCCTCGCTTAGATTACTCAGGAAAAATTCTTTCGTTAACACATCCCCAGCAGGGGGCGTAGGAAGCGGAGGCTGCAGCTTTGTGCCAGGCACTGAGGATGTGCCCCTGGAGGTAGAGGGTGACGACTTCAAGTTAATATTTGGTTTTGAGGCCATTTCAAAATTTATCTGCCTGCAGTTAATAAAACTCTATTGCCTAAATATGCAGCTTTAAATAAAGAGGCTTTTATTTTGAAGTTTAAGGCTTGGCAAAACTTTCAGTGAGTAAACATTGTAACAAGACCATTCAGCAGATTCATCACCATTTAACTTCCAAATAAGCAAGGTTAATGAAGGAGTAAAATTCTTCTATTGTGAAACCAAAACAAGTGATAAGCAATCTCTTTTGTTTTGAATTCTTGTGAGGATTAGCAGAAAGTGTTCGTTATTACCGGAGAAACCAGCCTGCTCGGCGCCATTTTAAAAGCCTCTGAGTAAATAATTTTTCGGAGGAGAAAAAGAAAAGAAGCTAAAATGTTGATAAGCAATTATTGTCCACAGTAAACGGATCCAGCTCGTGATAAGAATAAATCAAACAAAACTTAGAGCAGAGTGGGAGAGACCTACTTTGTCCTGCACAAGGCAGTTTAAAGTTCCCAGCACGGACAGCCGTTCTGCCTTGGGCTAGCCCCCCTTTCCTTGCAAGCACAAAAGCTGCAAAAATCGAAGAGCATTTGCCAGCAAAACAGTTTCTTCTTTCCTTCTTGCCTGAAGGATAAGAAAACCTGATAAGACGTCAGATGGAAGATCCTCTAAACAGGTACGTAGCCAGGAATTCGGAGGCAGCTGATTTTTTGCTGCCCCCAGCAGTAGGCTCCTCCCAGGAAGTCCCTGTGTGTGCTTGTATATGTGTATGTGCACATCTGCATGCTGCATTGCACACCTAAATTCATTTTCACTGAATGGCTAATACATTCAAATAGATAATATTACATAACAATCTTCTGTCTGTTCCCCGAGTTGGTTAAAATAGTGTGTATAGGTGTGTGTTTGTGTGTGTCGCAACACACGAATCCATAGGTAATACAGATAGTCCACAACTTATTACACTTGTCACATTTTTGTTTAGTGACCGTTCTGTTTCAACGGCACCGTAAAAAGCAAGCTATGACCATTTTTCACACTTATGACTGATGCAGCATCCCCCAGGGGTCACCTGATCAAATTTCAGATCCTTGGAACAATAGACTTATATTTATGATGGTTACAGTGGCCTGGAGACCCTGTATAATGACTTTCCTGTCTTTTTCCCCGAGTCGCCTCAACGACTCGCTAAAAGGATGCAAATGACCAGCTGTCTGCAAGGAGCATAAATCCTTCCCTTCCCCTCCATCCAGTCAGAGCTGAAGAAGCTCCTTGGATGAGGAACGAAATATCTTCAAAGAAAAAAAAAACAGAAAGTCCAGTTGCCTCCTGAAAAAACCACTCTGGCAGAGAATCTCCACAGGCACCGGAAAAATTCCGCCCCTGTTTCAAGCCATGATAACCGGTGTTGAGCTCGATGGAGGAAACTCCCGAGGTGGCTCTGCAGAGGGGGTCAAGGGAGCCCCCACTGGGAGAGAAATGCCTGGTGGAGCCCCAGAGGGACCTGTGGGGGGAGCTCCATGACGTGGGGTGCCTTGGAGATGGACTCTTACTCACCTGGTTGAACCGCGTAGCAGGTGACGTTGGTTCCTTCCAGCCGGTTGGCCAACTCTCTTGCGTGGAGAATGTTTGCTAGTTTGCTGCTGCTGTACGATATTATCATCTGCCACATCCCTTCCACTGGCTTGTGGATGGTCCGAAAGTCGATCTTCCCAGAGGCGTGCGCACTTGAGGCCAGAATTACGATCCTGCTCGGGGCGCAGCGCTTCAGCCGGTCCAGGAGCAGGTGGGTCAGCAGGAAGTGGGCCAAGTGGTTGACCTGGAAGTTCTGGCTAAAGCCATCGGCGGTTTGGCCACCCTGAAAGACCCCTACCAGAAAAAGAAGCGGATTACAGGTAGTCCTCGGCTTACGACAGGTCACTTTGCGATTACGACCCGGTTCCAAAGTTCCAGTGGCTCCCGCTTGTGGTCGCACGGTAGCATTTTGGGAGCTTAGCAACAGGCCCCGCCCTTGGTAACATGTCAAATGACTGCAATTTATTAAAAATGCAGTTTTCAACAAAAACACCCGACAGTGAATAATTGGTTCGTTTAACAACCGCCTCAAAAAAAGGGTATCAGATAGTATTGGTCACAGAGGTCAGACCTGCTTTACAACCATCACAACTTATGACCATAATCAGCAGGCTGCATCGTGATCATAATTTAAGGATTGTATGTAAAGCATCCAATTTGGTCTAGTGGTTGTGGCCTAGAAAATGGTTGGCTTAATCCTGCTTCATCCCGAAAGGTCGCTGGATAGCTTTGGTCCAATCACCAGGAGACGGTGAGTTCTAGTTCTAGTCCCCCCCCCTCTCTCCCCAACCCACCTCACAGAATTACAGAAATCCCGGACAATCCCCCCTCTCCCAAATATTCTCCCCTTCCTCGCCCAGAGACCCTGGGGGGAGGGTCTGCTCTGCCCCCACCTGCGTTGTTGATGAGGATGTCCAGACGGGGCTCCGATTCTAAGAAGGTCTGCGCAAAAGCTCGCACGGAGTCCAGGCTGCCCAGATCCAGGATCATCAGGATCACCTCCGAGTTCCCACTTTCCTGGAAAAGGAGCGGAAGGAATCCTGAGCCTCGGGATCGAGTACGGCTTCAAAGGCGGATCCCGACTTACTCACCTTCTGCATAGATCTGCTCACCTCCTGTCAATCTCCCTGGGTGGTGCGTAACAAAACAATGCAGGCAATCCTTGACTTATAACCATTCATTTAGCGAACATTCAATGAACGATGCCAATGAAAAAAGAGTGATTTATGACCAGTCCTCACACTTTCAACCCTTGTAGCTCCCCCAGGGTCATGTGATCAAAATTTGGGTGCTTGGCAACCAGCAATATTTCCGATGATTTCAGTGTCCCAGGGTCATATGATTATTATTTGTGATTGTTCCAAGAGGATTCAGACAAGCAAAGTCAATGGTGAGGGGAGCTGAATTCACTTAACAACCACATGATTCACTTAAGAACTGTAGTGATTTCCCTAACACCTGTGGCATATAAATTGGGTCTGGTTGACTTAATAACTGTCATGGCTGCCTCTGTACAATCCCTAGGAAAGAAAAACCCTTGACTCCATAGAATTAGAGAAAAGGTGCTTTTACTAGGAAAGAACTGAATACAGCTAACTCAGGCAAGATCTGAAGCAAAAATGTGTGAAGCACCAAATTGAAACAAACCCTAGAGCCCACCCCACAATAGCTAGGCAACCAGAGTTTAATCACTGGCCAAGAAGACGTTTTGGGAAAGTCTCTGATTCAGGTGCACCGCTCCTTCCTTCTGCATACTGTCAGACAGTCGGCCTTGAGGATAGTTAAACAAACCCAAGCTGGTACTCCAGGGGTGAAATGCTACCAGTTCGATTCACACAAACCGGTAGTAAAAAATGCTTTATAAAGTTAAAAAAAAAGTTCTGACGATCAGCTGTGCCACTCAATTGTTGGAACTTTTTTTTTAGCATTTTTTTCCCTACCGAACAGCTGTGTGGCAATGGGAGTCCCACAGTAGTGAAATGAGCTGTGCATGATTGTTTGTGAGGTTCTTTCTTGTTGCAGGGGCTGTTTTGTGTGAAGTCCAGCTGCTTTTACATTTTAGGTGAGTCAGTTGTGCAGCCACGCCCACCCGGTCACATGGCCGCCAAGCCACGCCCACCCGGACACATGGCCGCCAAGCCATGCCCACCCGGACACATGGGCACCAAGCCATGCCCACCCAGACACATGGCCACCAAGCCACACCCACCTGGTCACATGGTCACCAAGCCATGCCCACCTGGTCACCAAGCCACGCCCACCCGGTCACATGGCCACCAAGCCACGCCCACCCGGTCACATGGCCACCAAGCCACACCCACCTGGTCACATGGCCACTAACCCCACGCCCACAGAATCGGTAGGGAAAATTTTTGACTTTCACCAGTGTGGTACTCCCATCATTCCTTGAAAATTTCCACTTGTCCTTCCTGCACCCTCTCCCCAAAATGCCCACTGTTCCCCCTCCCACTGTTTCCACGGCAGCTGGAAAGGAAGAGAAGATGCGCACTGACACCCACCGACAACAACTCTCCTTCAGTCAAGGAGCGCCTCTATGTAGCCACCAATTTTATAATCAACAGCTCTCAATCAAAAGTTAAAACAAGATAAAAACCGTAATAAAACTATAAAACTGGAAAAAATGCTCGCAAAAGTATTGGTGACCTTAAGGGCAACTTCGGAGAGGATCTGCAGGAGGAGAACAGGATGGTGATGGACCTCTGTAGGTGTGCATTGTGAGTCCTTGATTTATGACCGCAGTCGAGCCCGAAATTTATGTTGCTAAGGGAGAGAGTCGCTAAGTGAGTCTTGCCCCATTTTACGGCTTTTCTTGCCACAGTTGTTAAGTGAATAACCGAAGTTAAGTTAGTAACACGGTTGTTAAGGGAATCCGGCTTTCCCCTTGACTGCACTTGTCTGGAGGTCGCGATTACCTGGACCCCTTCCAGTCCGGCTTCAGACCTGGTTACAGCACAGAAACCGCTTTGGTCGCATTGACCGATGATCTCTGGAGAGCCAGGGATGGAGGCCACGCCTCCATCTTGGTTCTCCTTGACCTCTCGCCGGCTTTCGATACCATCGACCATGGTATCCTTCTGCGACGACTGCGGGAGGTGGGGGTGGGAGGCACTGTCTTGCAGTGGTTCTCCTCCTACCTCTCGGACAGGTCGCAGTCGGTGTTGGTCGGGGTACAGAGATCGACCATGAGGCCCCTAACATATGGGGTGCCGCAGGGGTCGGTCCTGTCCCCCGTACTATTTAACATCTACATGAAACCGCTGGGCGAGATCATTCGGAGGCACGGGATAAGATACCATCAATATGCGGACGATACGCAGCTGTATCTGTCCGCCCCGTGCCAACTCAATGAAGCGGTGGACGTGATGAACCAGGGTCTCAAGGCCGTCAGGGACTGGATGAGGGCTAACAAGCTTGTACTCAACCCAGAAAAGACCGAGTGGCTGTTGTGTTTCCCTCCCAAAAATTTGGTTAGTGTTCCATCGCTCAGGCTGGGGGGCCAAATTTTACACCCCTCAGACAGGGTTCGCAACTTGGGAGTCCTCCTGGATCCACAGCTGACCTTTGATCACCACCTGTCGGCTGTGACCAGGGGGGCATTTGCCCAGGTTCGCCTGGTGCGCCAGTTGCGACCCTACCTGAATCGGGAGGCTCTCACAACAGTCACTCGCGCCCTCGTGACCTGTAGGCTGGAATACTGCAACGTGCTCTACATGGGGCTGCCCTTGAAGAGCATCCGGCGGCTTCAGCTAGTCCAGAATGCGGCCGCGCGAGTGATTGTGGGTTCACCTCGGTTCACCCACATAACACCTATCCTCCGCGAGCTGCACTGGCTACCTGTTGATCTCCGTGTGCGCTTCAAGGTGCTTCTTACTACCTACAAAGCCCTTCATGGTAGTGGATCTGCGTACTTGGGAGACCGCCTCCTGCCAATCACCTCCTCTCGACCCATAAGATCTCACAGATTAGGCCTCCTCTGAGTGCCATCTGCCAGCCAGTGTTGGCTGGCAACTACGCGGAGGAGAGCCTTTTCAGTAGCAGCTCCAACCCTCTGGAACGATCTCCCCATGGAGATTCGTACCCTCACCACCCTTCAGACCTTCTGCACAGCCCTCAAGATCTGGCTATCCCGCCAGGCCTGGGGGTAAGACTATAATTCGCCCCCACCCGAATGTTGAATGAATGTTGCTTGATTTTAATTGTACATTGTGTTTTTATGTTATTGTATGTCTTCCCTTCCCATACAAGTTGTTAGCCGCCCTGAGTCCCCTCAGGGAAAAGGGCAGCCTATAAATAATTTAAAAAAAAAAAATTTCAACCGTCATAAATAGGAATCATTTGCCAAGCATCAGAATTTTGTTCACGTGGAAGAAGGTGGGGCTTAGCAGTGAGAAGACGGAGTTTCAGGCTATTCCTGAAATTCCTCTATTCCAAAGGATTTTTGGATGGGTTCTTTGGACCCTAGCTGTCCCGGAGACTACAGTGAAGGTGAGGAGAGACCCAGGACCTCAGAGACACTCGCAAAGTCTCTGGGGGGGGGGTATTAACTCCTCATGCCAATTCCTTTCTGGATTAGCTGCGTGCTAACTGAAACTGCAGGTTGCCCCTAAGAATGGCAGAAGTGATGTCATCTGGTAAGCTGATTTTATTACTCAAGAGAGACTGTCCGCACTAAAAGCTTAAGCTAATTGAAACCAAAAAATAGAAGAATCTAGCGGCGAATTGGTCTTTTTTTTAATGGATTTATGGTTGGTGGCTACTTTATTTCTTAAACGCTTCAAGGAACGCTTTGGCAGCCCTCTTCACTGACTCTTTTTAAGTGGATCGTAAAGTCAACTTTCTACTAATTAGCCCTTCACGATCTGACATTTTTATTACTTGGCTGTGTTTACGATCAGATAAGATTGCACAGTTTCCAGCGTGTTTCTATTTGCAATTTCTAACTGCGACACATCATGGCGTCTGAAGTCTCATTCCAGATTCTTTTTTCCGCATGTCGAGAGCTTTTTGACTCTTTTCAGAGATTGGAAAGAAAATTGGATCATCTGATTTTAAAATATGAGGGGAAAACTGAGATCGTTGAATGTTTGAATGTTCCTGAAATACAAATGGAAAATGTGAGAAATGGCGACTGGTCTATCTCAGAGGAAGAAAGGAGGGGGGGAGCTATAAAGAAGATTCATTTAAAGAGACAGAGTGCAGGAGAAATGGAAACTCCACCCTGGAGAATTAAAGTCAATTTGAAAAGTTTTACAAGCCCGGGACAACATTATTATTTCATCACTGACATTCAGAGTCAAAAGGTGCGAAGATATTTTTGTCTGGACTTGCTTATAAAAACATTTGGTAAATTTATTCAACGAATGGCAATTGGATTAAGAAAATTTTGCTGTTGGAGGGACACAGGCTGACAGATGCAAGAATATAACTTAAAATTAGCTAAATCTGATTACTTTAATTTGTAATAGATATAGCTGAATAATAATTGATATTGATGGTAATAGATATAATGTGGAATTGGCTGATAGATTGAAGAATACAATTGAAATCTAGCTAACCTAATTGCTCTCTTTGTAACAGATATAGCTGAATAATAATTGATATTGATAGTAATGTATATAATGTGGAGTAATATGATAAATAATATGATAAATAACAATTGGATATGAGAAAACATTTTTGGATTATACATAAAGAGTATTAATTACAATAATTATCACTATTATAAAAACTAAATAAAATACATACAATCAAATGTTAATCAATACTGGGAAATGTTATGATATATGATATAACTAAATATTATGGATGTTCAGCTAAAATAGGATATGAGGATTTGATGTAAATAGAGGACTTTATAAGTAAGTAAATGAAATGTCAGCATATGTTATGGATTAATTATGTAATGCATAGCTAAGGATGAAGGATGTTTAAATAACTATAGGTAATTAAAACTGGAGGTATAATGATGCTAATATGGTAAACATTTGAGTTAAGATATTTGAATTAATATGAGTTAATGGAAGAGAAGCACCAAAGCATGTTGTGACCAGTTGATACACTTCTTTTTTATAATGGATACCTGTGTTTTGTTCTTTTTTCCTGCCTTGTCCTTTGTCATTTTTGTCTTTTTTTTTTTGTTCTTTTTTTTTTTTGCCTTTTCTTTTTGATTTTTTCTTTTCCCACTGGTGTGGGCAGGTATTGTTCAAGATTATTACTTGTATTAATACTTTTAAATAATAATTACAATCAAATGAAAATGGATATATAATAATGCTTAAGTTGATATGAGTTATGTTTGTTGACCGTGGAGGATCTGTAATCGATTGATACATTTTCTACAGATGTAAAGAAAGATGCTGTACTTGTTTCAATTAAAATTAAAAAACATTTATTAAAAAAAAAAAAGAATTTTGTTCACGTGACCACCAGGATGCTGCAACGGTCGTAACCGTGAAAAATGTGAAAAATGGTCATAAGTCACTTTTTTCAGGGCCATCGTAACTTTGAACGGCCACTTACAACTAAATGAATTGTTGTAAGTCAAGGCATCCCTGTGTAACATCCATCCTATTGTGACTCTATGGCGCCATATTATAGCTATTTTATAGCAATAGCAATAGCAGTTAGACTTATATACCGCTTCATAGGGCTTCCAGCCCTCTCTAAGCGGTTTACAGAGTCAGCATATCGCCCCCAACAACAATCCGGGTCCTCATTTTACCCACCTCGGAAGGATGGAAGGCTGAGTCAACCCTGAGCCGGTGAGATTTGAACCGCTGAACTGCAGATAACAGTCAGCTGAAGTGGCCTGCAGTACTGCACCCTAACCACTGCGCCACCTCGAGTCTTTTTAATATAGATATAGACATAGATAGATAGATAGATAGATAGATAGATAGATAGATAGATAGATAGATAGATAGATAGATAGATGATAGATAGATGATAGCAATAGCAGTTAAGACTTATATACCGCTTCATAGGGTTTTCAGCCCTCTCTAAGCGGTTTACAGAGTCAGCATATCGCCCCCAACAACAATCTGGGTCCTCACTTCACCCACCTCGGAAGGATGGAAGGCTGAGTCAACCTCGAGCCGGTGAGATTTGAACCGCTGAACTGCAGAGAGCAGTCAGCTGAAGTGGCTGCAGTACTGCACCCTAACAACTGCGCCACCTCGACTCTTTTTAATATAGATATAGAGATAGATAGATAGATGATAGATAGATAGATAGATAGATAGATAGATAGATAGATAGATAGATAGATGATAGCAATAGCAGTTAAGACTTATATACCGCTTCATAGGGTTTTCAGCCCTCTCTAAGCGGTTTACAGAGTCAGCATATTGCCCCCAACAATCAGATAGATAGATGATAGATAGATAGATAGATAGATAGATAGATAGATAGATAGATAGATAGATAGATAGATAGATGATGATATAGATATAGAGATAGATAGATAGATAGATAGATAGATAGATAGATAGATAGATAGATAGATAGATAGATAGATGATGATATAGATAGATAGATAGATAGATAGATAGATAGATAGATAGATAGATAGATAGATAGATAGATAGATAGATAGATAGATGATAGATAGATAGATAGATAGATAGATAGATAGATAGATAGATAGATAGATAGATAGAGTGGGAGAGATAGGTATAGGTATAGAGAAATAGATAGAGATAGAGATAGATAGATAGATAGATAGATAGATGATAGATAGATAGATAGATAGATAGATAGATAGATAGATAGATAGATAGATAGATAGATGATAGAGTGGGAGAGATAGGTATAGGTATAGAGAAATAGAGATAGAGATAGAGATAGAGATAGAGATAGATAGATAGATGATAGATGATAGATAGATAGATAGATAGATAGATAGATAGATAGATAGATAGATAGATGATGGATAGAGATAGATAGATAGATAGATAGATAGATAGATAGATAGATAGATAGATAGATAGATAGATAGATAGAGATGGATAGATATAAATATAGATAGAGATATAAATAGCAATAGCCATAGCAATAGCAGTTAGACTTATCTACCGCTTCATAGGGCTTTCAGCCCTCTCTAAGCGGTTTACAGAGTCAGCATATCGCCCCCACAGTCTGGGTCCTCATTTCACCCAGATAGATAGATAGATAGATAGATAGATAGATAGATAGATAGATAGATAGATAGATAGATAGATAGATAGATAGATAGATGATGGATAGAGATAGATAGATAGATAGATAGATAGATAGATAGATAGATAGATAGATAGATAGAGATGGATAGATATAAATATAGATAGAGATATAAATAGCAATAGCCATAGCAATAGCAGTTAGACTTATATACCGCTTCATAGGGCTTTCAGCCCTCTCTAAGCGGTTTACAGAGTCAGCATATCGCCCCCCACAGTCTGGGTCCTCATTTCACCCACCTCGGAAGGATGGAAGGCTGAGTCAACCTTGAGTCGGTGAGATTAGAACCGCTGAACTGCAGATAACAGTCAGCTGAAGTGGCTGCAGTACTGCACCCTAACAACTGCGCCACCTCGACTCTTTTTAATATAGATATAGAGATAGATAGATAGATAGATAGATAGATAGATAGATAGATAGATAGATAGATAGATAGATAGATAGATAGATAGATGATAGCAATAGCAGTTAAGACTTATATACCGCTTCATAGGGTTTTCAGCCCTCTCTAAGCGGTTTACAGAGTCAGCATATCGCCCCCAACAACAATCTGGGTCCTCACTTCACCCACCTCGGAAGGATGGAAGGCTGAGTCAACCTCGAGCCGGTGAGATTTGAACCGCCGAACTGCAGATAACAGTCAGCTGAAGTGGCTGCAGTACTGCACCCTAACAACTGCGCCACCTCGACTCTTTTTAATATAGATATAGAGATAGATAGATAGATAGATAGATAGATAGATAGATAGATAGATAGATAGATAGATAGATAGATGATGATATAGATAGATAGATAGATAGATAGATAGATAGATAGATAGATAGATAGATAGATAGATAGATAGATAGATAGATAGATAGATAGAGTGGGAGAGATAGGTATAGGTATAGAGAAATAGATAGAGATAGAGATAGATAGATAGATAGATAGATAGATAGATAGATAGATAGATGATAGATAGATAGATAGATAGATAGATAGATAGATAGATAGATAGATAGATAGATAGATGATAGAGTGGGAGAGATAGGTATAGGTATAGAGAAATAGAGATAGAGATAGAGATAGAGAGATAGATGATAGATGATAGATAGATAGATAGATAGATAGATAGATAGATAGATAGATAGATAGATAGATAGATAGATGATGGATAGAGATAGATAGATAGATAGATAGATAGATAGATAGATAGATAGATAGATAGATAGATAGATAGAGATGGATAGATATAAATATAGATAGAGATATAAATAGCAATAGCCATAGCAATAGCAGTTAGACTTATATACTGCTTCATAGGGCTTTCAGCCCTCTCTAAGCGGTTTACAGAGTCAGCATATCGCCCCCCACAGTCTGGGTCCTCATTTCACCCACCTCGGAAGGATGGAAGGCTGAGTCAACCCTGAGCCGGTGAGATTAGAACCGCTGAACTGCAGATAACAGTCAGCTGAAGTGGCCTGCAGTGCTGCACCCTAACCATTGCGCCACCTCGGCTCTTATCTTTATCATGGTTTTACTATCAGTTAATAATTTATCTCGTCTGTTGACTGTCCACTTATTTGATATATACATCTTGATGCTTTATTTAAACACAGATTTCCATGGCACGTATGATGTGTTTTATCCATGTTGCATATAAGTGATCACATGATCACATGACCTCTGCAGATGCCACTCACTAAATAAATGAATAAAAACCATCAGGAAAACACCTGGATATCAGAAGAACAGGGGGACGGAGGAAACTGCCCAGCAGGCGCTCACCCGCCTGATGTCGTACACACGGCGGATTCTCCTCTCACTCTGTTATTAGCATGGTTGTTAAGCGAATCTATTTTCCCTATTGACTTTGTTTGTCACAGGTCACAAAAGGTGATTGCATGATCCCAGGATACTGAAACCGTCATAAATGTGAGCCAGATGCTTAAGTATCTGAATTTTGATCCCGAGACCAAAATCGGGATGCTGCAATGGTCATAAATCCCTTCAAACATTGAACAGTCACTAAACTGTTGTAAATTGCGGATTATCTGTATAACATCTATCCCATTGTGACTCTGTGGGGCCGTATTATGGCGATTTTATCATGGTTTTACAATAACCATCTTTTATCTGGATGCAGAAGAACGGAGGAATGGAGACCACCACACGCCAGGCGCTTACTCGTCTGATGTCGTACATGGCGGATTCTCCTCTCGCTCTGTCGCGGCATGCCAGAATGACGCGGGCGCCTCTCCGGGCCAGATCCACCGCCGTGGCCTTCCCGATCCCAGTATTTCCACCTAGAAAAGGGCAGAGAAAGGATTCACCGAGATCGCCCAGCCTTTGACGGGGATCCAGGCGCTGGGCCTGTATTTGTGCTTGTAGTTGTTATGGTGTCACACAGTGAAGCATAAAACATAAACATAAAAATGTATTGGTTAAGCCTCCCGACGGAGGGCGGCTCTGCTCTGCGGCAAAGACAGCGAGGCCAGCGCCGCGGCAGTTGGGGACCCCGCCCAGGTTCCCGGCACCGGCGGTCGGGCGAGAGGCGCGGCTGTTCCCAGTAGCCGCCCCGTCGACGCGGAGCCCACCAGCGGCCAGGCAGGTGAGGCCGAGGTGGCCGAGCCGGGCAGCTGAGCGCAGCAGGGGAGGCGGCTGGCCTCGCTGCCTTTGCCGCAGAGCAGAGCCGCCCTCCGTCGGGAGGCCAGCTATATATATTGATATATATTGATATATATCACAGTAATGATGTATTTTATTGTCTCTCATGTAATTTACAAACTTAAAAATGGGAAGTGAAAGAGCCTCATAAGTGGAATAGCCTAGGGCCTCTTTTCATCTAAATCCGGCCCTGGTCACGCGATCAGAATTCAGACAATGGTGCTTCCTGGGAGGAGCCTGCTGGTGGTGGCAGCAAAAAATCAGCTGCCTCCGAATTCCTGGCTACGTACCTGTTTAGAGGATCTTCCATCTGACATCTTATCAGGTTTTCTTATCCTTCAGGCAAGAAGGAAAGAAGAAATTGTTTTGCTGGCAAATGCTCTTCGATTTTTGCAGCTTTTGTGCTTGCAGGGAAAGGGGGACTAGCCCAAGGCAGAACGGCTGTCCGTGCTGGGAACTTCAAACTGCCTTGTGCAGGACAAAGTAGGTCTCCCCCACTCAGTTCAAAGTTTTGTTTGATTTAATCTTATCACGAGCTGAATCCGTTTGCGTGGACAATAATTGTTTATCAACATTTTAGCTTCTTTTCTTTTTCTCCTCCGAAAAATTATTTACTTAGAGGCTTTTAAAATGGCGCCGAGCAGGCTGGTTTCTCCGGTAATAACGAACACTTTTTGTTAATTCTCACAAGAATTCAAAACAAAAGAGATTGCTTATCATTTGTTTTGGTTTCACAATAGGCCAGCAGAAGCTTTTTAATTAGTTTCATTTCTACAAGAATTTTACTCCTTCATTAATTTTGCTTATCTGGAAGTTAAATGGTGATGAATCTGCTGAACGGTCTTGTTACAATGTTTACTCACTGAAAGTTTAGCCAAGCCTTAAACTTCAAAATAAAAGGGGAACTCAGCCTCTTTACTTAAAGCTGCATATTCAGGCAATAGAGTTTTATTAACTGCAGGCAGATAAATTTTGAAATGGCTTCAAAACCAAATATTAACTTGAAGTTGTCACCCTCTACTTCCAGGGGCACATCCTCAGTGCCTGGCACAAAGCTGCAGCCTCCGCTTCCTACGCCCCCTGCTGGGGATGTGTTAACGAAAGAATTTTTCCTGAGTAATCTAAGCGAGGCTCTTAATGCACAGACAATTAAAATGGAAGATAAGTTTAGAGATAATAGAGAGGTGGTAAAGCAGGAGAGAAAAGAGGAAATAAAAGAAATGAAAGAAGAAATTAAAAGTGAAATAAAAGGACTTAAACAGGAGCTGTATGAGAAATTTGACGCTAAGGTTGGTAAAATTAGAGACGAAATGCTGAGACTTGTAACTGTATTAACAGAACATATTTCTGGAATGGAAGATACTCTAGAGGTTCTTAATGATGCCAATGCTAACTTGACATTGAAAACAGAGGTGGTGGAACAAAAAGTGGAAAATGCTGAAAAAGAAATTATTATGATACAGTACCGACAAATGGAGTTTGCATTAAGAGTAAGGGGGCTGCGTGAGGAGAAACAGGAGAACCTGAAACAGATCCTATCGGAAGCTTTTGACCGCCTGATGGGAAGACCAGGGACCAACCTAGACTGGCAAATTGACAAAGCTTATCGCGTTAACTCCTGGCTGGCAAAGCAGAAGCAGCTTCCTCGAGACATCATTATATATTTTACTACAAGAGAGCTTAGAAATATGGTACTGCAAGCGTCTTATAACACTAAGCTTCAAATTGGCGGTCAAGACCTGGCTGTTTTGAAAGAGATACCACCTCAAATGTTAAGAGCCAGGAGAGACTACGCTTTTTTGGTCGAAGAACTCAGAAATCGTCAGATACAGTATAGATGGGATGCACCATTTGGCATCATATTTACATTTGATAAGCAAAGGTACCGCCTCAGCTCTGTATGGAAAGCCCGAGATTTTTATTATAATATATTGAAGGCCGGATACCCTGCACCATCTGGACCTAGAGAAAGACCACAAGAAGGACAGGATAGACAGCAAACTACACAACCACCAGACAAGATGGAGCATCTCTCTTCTCTAGAAGTGCAAGGTGCTATGGAACCAAGACCTAGCCGCATGACTAGATGTATGGAGAAACAAGCTAAAAAGCAACAGCATCAACAATCATCGGCCATTGATCAAGGAACTACAATAACAAATCTGGAAGCAGTGTGAGGAGCTAGACCTAAGGCTAAACAGGCCATGCAGGAAGCTCTAAAAATGCTTCAACCAACCAAAGATGACAACTAAGATTTTAACATGGAATGTCAACGGACTGAATTCTCCACAGAAGAGGAAGAAAATATTTCATTATCTCAAACAGTTTAAGAACGATGTAATTTGTTTGCAAGAAACTCATATCAAGTCAACTGATCAAAAATATTTGATCAACTTAAAACTTGGTCAACATTTTGCAGTTTCTGCTATGGAAAAGAAGAATGGTATAGTTGTATACTTAAGAAAAGATATGAAAGCTGAATTAATAGAAGCAGATCCCTTCGGAAGATATATTGCTTTAGACTTAATCTTAGAAGGGAAAAAGACATTACTTTTGGGAATTTATGCTCCCAATCAACAGCAAGATAGATTCTATAGAAATCTTCATGCTAAATTAGTACAGTGGGACTATAGTTCCTGTATACTATTGGGTGACTGGAATGGAGTGATAGACACTAAGAGAGATAAGAAGATTTCCCGCCTAAATACTAAGATGCGAGCAAAGTTACCCAAACCTTTCTTTAACATTATGGATGATTTTGAATTGAGAGATATTTGGCGAGAAAGAAATGCAGAGGAATATGACTTCACTTTCTTCTCGGACAGGCATCAATCCCTTTCAAGGATTGATTTTATTCTAACCACTAATGATTTGCTTTCTAGGGTCAAGAAAACAAAGATTGTGGCTAGGGTCCTTTCGGACCATAACCCAGTTTGGATGGAGTTGGGAAGGGTAGTGCAGGCAAGAAGGTCTTGGAGATTGAATGAAAACTTATTTAGATATGAAAAGTATATTAATGATTGTAAAAAATTACTATCTGAATATTTTGTTTTGAATATGAATAAGGGTACATCTATGGAATTTGTATGGGATGCAAGCAAAGTGTATATGAGAGGAGTCTTGATGAATATAAATAAAACACATAGAAATAAGCAAGGGTTAAAACGAACAGAACTGGAAGAGGAAATTAAGAGAAAAGAGCTGGAGTTAACAAGGAACCCAGACGATACAAAGGTTAAGGAAGCTATTAACATATTAAAATCTCAATTTGACATGTTGATCTCTGACCAGGTAGCTACTAATTTATTATATGCAAAACACAATACTTTTTGTAATGCAAACAAACCTGGCAGATGGTTAGCTTATCAGATTAGGAAAAAAAGGAAAACTCGAAATATATCTAAACTGATTTACAGAGGGAAGGAGGTGTTTCAACAGGAAGAAATTCAAAAGGCTTTCTGGGAATTTTTTACAGAACTGTATAAAGGGGATAAAATTAATGGTTTAGACATAGACAAATATTTAGACAAAGAGAAAATACCTTCAGTTAGAGAAAAGCATAGGCAAAAATTGAATCAACCAATAACCTCGGGGGAAATCCTGCAGGTAATTAAGCAATTAAAGTCAGGGAAAACACCAGGTACAGATGGCTTGACAGCGGTTTACTATAAAAACTTACAGTTAGAAATGGTAGAACCTCTTAGAGAATTATTTAATATGATTCAAACGGAAGGTAAAGTCCCTCCATCTTGGAAGACAGCGTTTATATCTTTGATACCCAAAGAAGATCAAGATACTACTCAACCCAAAAATTATAGACCTATTTCATTACTGAATGTAGATTATAAAATTTTTACTAAAATATTAGCAAATAGGTTAATGTTGGTTATTCAACAATTGATACATACGGACCAAACAGGTTTTATACAAGGGAGACAGATGAAAAGTAATGTCAGATTAATTATTAATCCATTAGAATATTTGGGAAAGAACAACCAGATCCCTGCTGCGTTTATATTTTTGGATGCTGAGAAGGCCTTTGATCGAGTTAACTGGCAATTTCTGCTGAAGATATTGCAAAAAATGCAGATAGGAGATAATTTTTTACAGTCAATTAAAGCAATATACCAACAGCAAACAGCACAAATCATAGTCAATGGAAGTTTAACAGACTCTTTTCAAATTGGAAAAGGTACAAGACAGGGCTGTCCTTTGTCCCCATTATTGTTTATTATAACTTTGGAAGTATTGTTGAATAAAATACGGGGCTTGGATGGTTTAAAAGGGATCAAGATTAGGCAGCAAGAATATAGAGTCCGCGCTTTTGCGGATGATTTGGTCATAATATTGGAACAACCGCAGGAATCCAGTATGGTTTTAATGAATACGATTAATCAATATGGTCAAGTGTCTGGCTTCAAAATAAATTTAGGAAAAACCAAAATATTAGCTATAAATATGAATATTAAACAAAAGGAAGAATTAGGAGTGATGCTAGGATGTGAGGTAGTTAAAAGAGTCAAATATCTTGGAGTTAACATTTTAACTTCAAATGGGAAATTATATAAGCATAATTATGAACCACTTTGGCATAGCATACAGACAGAGATGAAAAAATGGGAGAATTTGCACTTATCTTTGCTGGGTAGGATAGCGGCAGTGAAAATGAACATTTTACCAAATTTTTTATTTCTTTTCCAAATGTTACCTATACTTAAAAAAGATGCGAACCTTTTAGAATGGCAGAAGGGTATCAACAAATTTGTGTGGGCAGGAAAGAAGCCGAGGGTAAAGATGAAAATAATGCAAGATGTACGTGAGAGAGGAGGATTGAAACTACCTAATTTAAAACTATATTATGATGCAGTGGCATTATCTGTAATTAGTGATTGGACTCATTTAACCAATGATAGAATATTGAATATTGAGGGACACGATCTGGTATTTGGCTGGCATGCTTACCTGTTATTCAACAAAAAATTGGATAAGAATTTTAAAAGTCATATTTTAAGAAATGCTTTATTGCGGGTTTGGAAGAAATACCAATATAAATTAAATGACAAGATACCCATGTGGGCAATTCCTAGACACGCAACTGAAAATATGAATACAGCACAAAAACAGGACAGAATTACCTACAGACAGCTTCTTACCTCGGAAAGGGGGGTATTACAATTAAAATCTTTAGAGGTATTAAAAGAGGAGAAGGTAGTTCAAACATGGTTTCAGTATGGGCAATTACAGGCTAGGTGGAAAATAGATCAAAAAATTGGTTTTATCCAAGTTGAGGATAATCTGTTTAAACAAATAAGAGATCAAAGCTTAATGCATATAAAGAGGATATACAATGTATTAATACAGATGGATTCGGAAACAGAATTAGTTAAAGATTGTATGATAAAGTGGGCTCAAAATATTGAGGAACCAATAATGTTGGATACATGGGAAAGAATCTGGGTAAGAAATGTGAAATTTACACAAGCTCAAAACCTGAGAGAAAATTTTTACAAGATGTTCTATAGATGGCATTTAGATCCTAAAAAGTTGGCTTCTATGTATCCGAATGTACAGCCTAAATGTTGGAGGTGTGGTTCTCTCGATGCTACATATTATCATATATGGTGGACATGTCGCAATGTTAAGGCATTCTGGATAAAAATATGGTGGGTCATGCAAACTATTTTTAAAAGAAGGATAAAGTTTATTCCTCAGTTATTTTTACTAGGTATATGTACTGACTTTACAGTGGTAGAGACTAATTTGATTCTGCACCTGATAACTGCAGCAAGACTGTTGGTGGCGCAATATTGAAAGAAGGAAGACTTGCCTACAATCCAAGAATGGACATTGAAAGTCACAAACTTAGCCGAGACGGCTAAAATATCGGCATATTTTAAAGATCATTCAAATGAAAGATATAAACGAGACTGGAAAAAATGGATTGACTATATAGAAAATAAATACCGGACCAAGAAATTCCAGTTAGCCTATGCTTAAGATCAGAAATGATTTAAACTCTTAAAAGTTAGTTCAGTAAGAAGAAGCTAAGGTCAATGTAGAATGTCATTAATTTCTTTATTTCTTTTTTCTCAATAGATTTTAGACTGTGTTAGTTAAAAATCCATACCGTGTACGGGTTCTGGGAAGTCGGGGGGGGGGAGGAGGAGGGGGGTTGGGGGGTGGAGGGAGGGAGGGGCACACACACAAAAAATTGTACTTCAATGTCTTAATGATTGACAAATGATGAAATATTTGTGTGTTTTTTTTTTAAAGAAATAAAATAAATATTTGAGATTCAAAGAATTCAGACCATGGTGTTTACGGCAGTTCGAGCATCCAGGAGTCAGGTGGCCACGGTTTGCGACTTTGCCAGCTGGCTTCCAACAAGCAAAGTCCAAGGGAGAAACAGATTTGTGTGATTCACTTAACAACTGCCGTGATTTACTTAACAACCGTAAGAAAAAATTCCAGGGATACAAGGCGAGAAATTAACCTCATCTTGATTTTCTTTAGTACAGGAAGGATCAGAGAGGGTGACTTTGGCCCAATCGCCAGGAGACGGTGAGTTCCACTCCCTTTAGCCTGGCTTTCACGCCTAAGGCAGGACTAGAACTCGCCACCTCCTGTTTTCAATCCTGGTGCTTTTGCCACGAAACCAAACTTTCCTGTTTCTGGTGTAACTGTTCTTGGCATCAGGGATTATTTCAGTAACTGAACTGGAATCTGCCAGCTGCCACCCCTGATCCTGGATCTTGGCTTCCTTTTGTGGGAGCGTTGAACTTGAACCTCCAGCCTCTCTCCGGTGGCCGAGCTGGCTCTTCTGCGTCCTCAGCTTCTCCTCTGCATGAATGCCCCCCTCCCGGCTTCTCTCCATCCCAGGTGGGAGGAGGAGGAGGAGGAGGAGGAGGAGAGCTTTGAGGTGGCCAAAGCAGAGCCAGGGATGAAGGGAAGGGAATGAGCTGGTCTCCAGCCCCTCCTATGCCAATCAACTGGCATCTAAAGAGAAGCAACAGGCTGGCAGGAGGGCAGCCTTCCAGTATCTGAGGGGCTGCCCCAAAGAAGAGGGCCTGGATGGGGCAGAAACTCCGCGGAGAAACCTGGGTTGGGGTCGCCTTTCCACTCGCGTCTCCCTTGGACCTTCGCGCTGAACTTTTGCTCCGGGAGATTCATCCTGCACGGAGCCCCTGAGGTGGGGTGGGGGGCTTATGGAAGGAAGGATGAAAGACAGTGGGGGGAGAAAGGCAATGCCCCACCCAGCTGACCTGTGATGAGCACCGTCTTGCCCCGCAGGCTGACCGAGTTCCGACACCAGGTGGTCACAACGAAATAGTAGTAGAGCAGCGCGTAGAGCCCCAGCAGCAACGCCGCCCCCGCCGCCAGCGCCCCCGCCGCCTCCATGGCCCGATCCCTGCCCGGCCTCGCCAGCTGACCCCGCGGACCGCCAGCGCTTCCCTTTCACCGCGATGCCCCCGCCCAGCCCCGCCTCCTGCCTCCCGCCCCCGCGTGGGAAAGCCACGCCACTCTCTGCCCCCGCCTCCTGGCTGACAAGGAAGGAAAGAGGGAGGGAGGGAGGGAAGAGATGGGAAGGAGGGAAGTAGTGAAGGAAGGCAGATAGGTAAGAAGGAAGGAAGGAAGGAAGGAAGGAAGGAAAGAGGGAGGGAGATGGGAAAGAAAAGGAGGGAAACATTGAAGGAAGGTAGATAGGTAAGAAGAAAGGAAGGAAGGAAGGAAAGGAAGGAAGGAAAGAGGGAGGGAGATGGGAAGGAGAAGGAGGGAAGCAGTGAAGGAAGGTAGACAGCGCGAAGGTGAAAGGGAGACGCGAGTGGAAAGGTTTCTCCGCGGGGGTTTCTGCCCCATCCAGGCCCTCTTCTTTGGCGCAGCCCCTCCAATGCTGGAAGGCTGCCCTCGTGCCAGCCTGTTGCTTCTCCTTAGAGGTGGGTGCCAGTTGATTGGCATAGGAGGGGCTGGAGACCAGCTCATTCCCTTCCCTTCATCCCTGGCTCTGCTTTGGCCACCTCAAAGCTCTCCTCCTCCTCCTCCTCCTCCTCCTCCCACTTGGGATGGAGAGAAGCCGGGGGGGGGGGGCTGTTCGGAGGAGGAGAAGCTGAGGACGCAGAAGAGCCAGCTCGGCCCTCGGAGAGAGGCTGGAGGCTCAAGCAGCACGTTCAACGCTCCCACAAAAGGAAGCCAAGATCCAGGATCAGGGGTGACAGTTGCCAGCTGGCAGATTCCAGTTCAGTTACTGAAATAATCCCTGATGCCAAGAACAGTTACACCAGAAACAGGAAAGTTTGGTTTCGTGGCGAAAGCACCAGGATTGAAAACAGGAGGTGGCGAGTTCTAGTCCTGCCTTAGGCGTGAAAGCCAGGCTAAAGGGACTGGAACTCACCGTCTCCTGGCGATTGGGCCAAAGTCACCCACTTTGATCCTTCCTGTACTAAAGAAAATCAAGATGAGGTTAATTTCTCGCCTTGTATCCCTGGAATTTTTTCTTACGGTTGTTAAGTAAATCACGGCAGTTGTTAAGTGAATCACACAAATCTGTTTCTCCCTTGGACTTTGCTTGTTGGAAGCCAGCTGGCAAAGTTGCAAACCGTGGCCACCTGACTCCTGGATGCTCGAACTGCCGTAAACACCATGGTCTGAATTCTGATCGCGTGACCAAGGCCGGATTTAGATGAAAAGAGGCCTTAGGCTATTCCACTTATGAGGCCCTTTCACCTCCCATTTTTAAGTTTGTAAATTGCATGAGAGACAATAAAATACATCATTATTGTGATATATATCAATATATATAGCTGGCCTCCCGACGGAGGGCGGCTCTGCTCTGCGGCAAAGGCAGCCAGGCCAGCCGCCTCCCCTGCTGCGCTCAGCTGCCCGGCTCGGCCCCCTCGCCCTCACCTACCTGGCCGCTGGTGGGCTCCGCGTCGACGGGGCGGCTACTGGGAGCGGCTGCACCTCTCGCCCGACTGCCGGTGCCAGGAACATGGGCGGGCTCCCCAACTGCCGCGGCGCTGGCCTCGCTGTCTTTGCCGCAGAGCAGAGCCGCCCTCCGTTGGGAGGCTTAACCAATACATTTTTATGTTTGTTTATTAGTCATATGCATAGAATTTCTCCTTATTTTCGGTTCAGTGTTTTGGTGTTCACTGTTTTTAGAATAGTGTAATTTTAATTTTGCTAACAATTTGAATGTAGGCCCCTCTTGATCTTGAGGCTCTAGGCTGAAGCCTAGTTAGCCTATAGGGAAATCCGGCCCTGCGCGTGACTCTGGAGATGCTCTAAGAGCAGTAAGTGGAAGGACCAATCGTAAGTCATAAGCCATGAGGCTACTTCTGCTGCCTGCTTGCAGTTTGGCACTTTGATCCTGACCGGCTCAAAGGTTGACTCAGCCTTCCGTCCTTCCGAGGTCTGTAAAATGAAGACCCAGATTGTTGGGGGCAAGAGGCTGACTCTGTAGAGACCGCTTAGAGAGGGCTGTAAAGCACTGTAAAGCAGTATATAAGTCTAAGGGCTATTGCTATTGCTATTTTCTTTCAGTGCTGTTGTAACGTCAAACAGTTACTAAACAAAATGGTTGTAAATCCCTTCTTTTTCTGAACGCATACTTAATTTGCAGCATTTTTGCACAATTGCCTGAAATGCCTGCATAATACTGTTCTAATGTCTTGAGGGGGGGAAAGTGTTCTTGTGTCTAGTTGTTTTGGGATGCAATGCCCTCTAGCGCCATCTTGAGAGGAGGAGTTGAAACTGTTTATGTCCAGGATGTGATATTTTCACAGCCCTTCTGACCCACACAGTACACAATCCTCCCCTGAAAGGCAGGCTGGATGCAGTCGTTATTTCTGAAGCCCTAAGTATCCCTTGGAGTCTGTACCTGTTTGGTTCCTGTACTATACCAGACACGAAGGAGGATTAGTTTAAAGTTTATTTATTTATAGTTTAGTTTAGTTTAAAGTTTATTTATATGCCGCCTTTTCCCTGGGGGGACTCAGGGCGGCTTACAACTTAAAAAGGGGGGGGGGAGACAAACTTTTAACATATAAGACAAATACATAATTAAAACACAACATTCATACTATTCGGGCGGGTTGTAATCTTAACCCCAGGCCTGACGGGATAGCCAGGTTCTGAGGGCTGTGCGGAAGGTCTGGAGGGTGGTGAGGGTACGAATTTCCACGGGGAGATCGTTCCACAGGGTCGGAGCTGCCACCGAGAAGGCTCTCCTCCGCGTAGTTGCCAGTCGACATTGACCGGCAGATGGGACTCGGAGGAGGCCTAACCGGTGAGATCTAATAGGTCGTGTAGAGGTAATTGGCAGTAGGCGGTCTCTCAAGTTTACTTAGCTACTCTCACCCGTACATGCATGCAACGATTGAGCTTCAAATTATTTTGCAACTTGTGTTAGTAAAGTGACATTCTGCAGAGCCAGTGTTGGGAGACGTGCGCCATCCTCTGGTCAGACAGAAGCACTGCATCCCATTTTTAGAAATGCTTTCCATTTTTTTATTATTGTTTTCATTTACCACCCATCTCAGTGCAAAGCGACCTTTTCAAAAGCCTTGTGGATGCTGCAAGGATTGTGAATTGAAAAACAGTTATAAATCACCTTTTCAGCCCCACTGTAATTTTGAACTCTCACTAAATGAATGGTTGTAAGTCAAGGACCCCCTGTATTTCCCCCGAGTAATTTTAATCCATTCTTCTTTGCTGATGCAAGACTGCTCTGGAACGGTCGTGAAAATCGTGCCCTGCTAAGCCACCGTATCTCAACCTGTGCAATTCTAAGATGTTGCTTAAGTTTAATTCTGGGAGTTGCCAAGGTTGGGAAACCCTGCCAGAGAAATGCTTCACCGTGTGACACCATAACAACTACAAGCATGAATACAGACCCAGCTCCTGGATCCCCGTCAAAGGCTGGGCGATCTCGGTGAATCCTTTCTCTGCCCTTTCCTAGGTGGGAGTACCGGGATCGGGAAGGCCACGGCGGTGGATCTGGCCCGGAGAGGCGCCCGCGTCATTCTGGCATGCCGCGACAGAGCGAGAGGAGAATCCGCCATGTATGACATCAGACGGGTAAGCGCCTGGCGTGTGGTTGTCTCCATTCCTCCGTTCTTCTGCATCCAGATAAAAGATGGTTATTGTAAAACCATGATAAAATCGCCATAATACGGCCCCACAGAGTCACAATGGGATAGATGTTATACAGATAATCCTCAATTTACAACAGTTTAGTGACTGTTCAATGTTTGAAGGGATTTATGACCATTGCAGCATCCCGATTTTGGTCTCGGGATCAAAATTCAGATACTTAAGCATCTGGCATCTCACATTTATGACGGTTTCAGTATCCTGGGATCATGCAATCACCTTTTGTGACCTGTGACAAACAAAGTCAATAGGGAAAATAGATTCGCTTAACAACCATGCTAATAACAGAGCGAGAGGAGAATCCGCCGTGTGTACGACATCAGACGGGTAAGTGCCTGCTGTGCAGTTTTCTCCCTCCCTCTGTTCTTCTGATATCCAGGTGTTTTTATTCATTTATTTAGTGAGTGGCATCTGCAGAGGTCATGTGATCATGTGATCACTTATATGCAACATGGATAAAACACATCATACGTGCCATGGAAATCTGTGTTTAAATAAAGCATCAAGAAATATGTATATATCAAATAAGTGGACAGTCAATAGACGAGATAAATTATTAACTGATAGTAAAACCATGATAAAGATAAGAGCCGAGGTGGTGCAATGGTTAGAGTGCAGTACTGAAGGCCACTTCAGCTGACTGTTATCTGCAGTTCAGCGGTTCAAATCTCACCGGCTCAGGGTTGACTCAGCCTTCCATCCTTCCAAGGTGGGTAAAATGAGGACCCAGACTGTGGGGGCAATTATGCTGACTCTGTAAACCGCTTAGAGGGGGCTGAAAGCCCTATGATTTAACTTTAACTTTATTTAACTTTATTTAACTTGATTTGTATGCCGCCCTTTTCCCTGAGGGGACTCAGGGCGGCTCACAATTCAGGGGGAGGGTATATAAGTGAAGCGGTATATAAGTCTAACTGCTATTGCTATTGCTATTTATATCTCTATCTCTATCTCTATATCTATCTATCTATCTATCTATCTATCTATCTATCATCTATCTATCATCTATCTCTATCTCTATCTCTATCTCTATCTCTATCTCTCTATACCTATACCTATACCTATACCTATACCTATACCTATACCTATACCTATACCTATACCTACCTACCTACCTACCTACCTCTCTATCTCTATCTCTATCTCTATATTAAAAAGAGCCAAGGTGGCGCAGTGGTTAGGGTGCAGTACTGCAGCCACTTCAGCTGACTGCTATCTGCAGTTCGGCAGTTCTAATCTCACCGGCTCAAGGTTGACTCAGCCTTCCATCCTTCTGAGGTGGGTGAAATGAGGACCCAGACTGTGGGGGCCATATATGCTGACTCTGTAAACCGCTTAGAGGGGGCTGAAAGCCCTATGAAGCGGTATATGTCTAACTGCTATTGCTATTGCTATTGCTATTGCTATTGCTATTTATATCTATATCTATATCTATCCATCTCTATCTATCTATCTATCTATCTATCTATCTATCTATCATCTATCTATCTATCTATCTATCTATCTATCTATCTATCTATCTATCTATCTATCTATCTATCTATCTATCAATCTATCTATCATCTATCTATCTAAAATGAGGACCCAGACTGTGGGGGCGATATGCTGACTCTGTAAACCGCTTAGAGAGGGCTGAAAGCCCTATGAAGCGGTATATAAGTCTAACTGCTATTGCTATTGCTATTGCTATTGCTATTTATATCTATATCTATATCTATCCATCTCTATCTATGTATCTATCTATCTATCTATCTATCTATCATCTATCTATCTATCTATCTATCTATCTATCTATCTATCTATCATCTATCTATCTATCTATCTATCTATCTATCTATCTATCTATCTATCAATCTATCTATCATCTATCTATCTAAAATGAGGACCCAGACTGTGGGGGCGATATGCTGACTCTGTAAACCGCTTAGAGAGGGCTGAAAGCCCTATGAAGCGGTATATAAGTCTAACTGCTATTGCTATTGCTATTGCTATTGCTATTTATATCTATATCTATATCTATCCATCTCTATCTATGTATCTATCTATCTATCTATCTATCTATCTATCTATCATCTATCTATCTATCTATCTATCTATCTATCTATCTATCTATCTATCTATCTATCTATCTATCTATCTGGGTGAAATGAGGACCCAGACTGTGGGGGCAATATGCTGACTCTGTAAACCGCTTAGAGGGGGCTGAAAGCCCTATGAAGCGGTATATAAGTCTAACTGCTATTGCTATTGCTATTGCTATTTATATCTATATCTATATCTATATCTATCCATCTCTATCTATCTATCTATCTATCTATCATCTATCTATCTATCTATCTATCTATCTATCTATCTATCTATCTATTATCTATCTATCTATCTATCTATCTATCTATCTATCTATCATCTATCATCTATCTATCTATCTGGAAATGAGGACCCTGTCAGCTTCTGCCTTGCTGTTGCTTCAGCTGCCATGGAACGGGAAGGGGGGGGGCTGGTATTTGGGAGGGGTTAATTGATGTGCTGGAGGAATGTTCTAGGATGTACCAGACGTTGGGATTGCGCATGCGTGTGTGTTTCCCGCCTGCATCAACGGCCTCGACATTCCATCTTTCGGCCTGTCTTTTTGAAGTTATCTCACACCTGACACTTGAAGGACTTATGATTGGACTGGAGCTTTGATCCTAAAGGGGGGGGAACGGGGTATTCTATATATCAATTGCTTTCGCGCCAAATTAAGCAGACTTTGCTTTGCTACTGCTCGCTTACCATTTATAATTAGTAAAAGTACTTTTGATTTCCAACCCATGGAGTCTCTTAGTCTTCTTTCCTAATTATGTAATGGAGTGGTGCCTGACAAGAAGCAAAGTCTGAAAAAAAAAACCCTTTCCAGGAGATTTACGTCTACCGAGAAGGGAGATAATGTCTTCTCCGATCAGAGAGGAGGAGGGGGCCGTTGGAGGTGCGGATTCCAGTGGAGTAGGACCTCCCGACCTTTCTCTACACGAGCCCAGCCCGCCTGACCTATCCTTACACGAAGATTTATTCCAACTGCAAATTTCCAGCCAGCCTGAACCTCCCCCCCCACCCCGATGGTCAACTTCGGTGGGACAAAGAGAGACAGAGACAAGCTGGAATGCTGGGCTCACCCAAAGACCACCCCAACAACCATCGCTGGAGCTGGGTGCCGTGAGAAAACCCCAGACGACTGAATTCCCTGACTATTGGAGCCAAAGGTACTTTGGGGAAAGAAGGGGAGGCGATGAAGGAGAATGCAGAAGCTACCAGCACCAGGGGCCCATGAGAAAACCCCAGCGGAGTGAATTACCTGATTATTGGTGTCAAACATATTTGGGGGAAAGAAGGGGGGAGGAGGAAAGAGACTGGAGAAATTGGCAACGTTACCCACGCCCGACATCTCCCCCTCCCCCTCGGCCTGCTTCACCCCCTGCGGCTAGAGGTTTTGCTGACCAAGGAGGGCCTCCCCCCCGAAGACATCGGATGGCTAAAATCCCTCCCTTGCCTGTGCGTTACAATGGTGATTCTGCTAGCCTGGCCTCTTTTCTTATGCAAGTGTTTAATTACATGGAGATTTATGGCCGAGACTTTGAAACTGACATCATGAGGGTCAGGATGGTTCTTTTGTCATTAGATGGTGAGGCTGCTAAATGGTCAACTGCTTTGCATATGTCTGGCTCTCCCCTCTTGGGGAATTTCAACCGCTTTATGGAGGCTTTCCGCCAACGTTTTGATGACCCGTTAACTGAGAAGCGGAGCAAATTGAAGTTTCTAACCTTTGAACAAGACGATAGACCTGTCGCCCAATACATCCAGGAATTTCAGTGTCTTTCACAATACATGAGAGGCTGGGGGGAGGACGCCCTACTGGACAGATTTGCTGAAGGATTGAATGAAGACATTTATCAGCAATGTGTCAATCGTAACCTGCCTAGACGTTTAATCACTTGGTTTGAGCATGCAGCGGACGCTGAACTCGACTTAACCCGTCTCCATTATGCTAAACAGGAAAGAAGGAAGCGGAAAGAGAGGGCTGCCAAGTCCCTCCCCCCTCCAGCCACTCAATCGATTTTCAAACGACGAGGTGAAGCGAGGGGGCCCCCTTCTGGCCTCTCCAGGCCTTTAACATGCTTTCGCTGTGGCAAATTAGGGCACACCGCCCCCGAATGTCGTGCTAAATTACCCCTCTCTGCTCAACTCCCTCCCAAACGTGAGGAAAAGCCTGGCAGAGGCCCTGAAAAGAAGAAGAAGGAAACGGCTTTCGCTGGGGAATCCAACCCCCCTCCTTTTGCCCAGCCATTAGAGGGAGACGCGGACGCTAACTCCTCTTCTTCGGAGGACTCCGATGACGACACATCGCCTCACTGGGTGAGTTCAAACAAGGGGCCCCTGCTAATCCCTATTGAATTAAAAGTTCCTCCTGAGGGGAAACCTGCCACCCTCCTGGCATTACTTGATTCAGGCTGTTCCCGATCCATGATCAACCCAGCCATGGTGGAGAAATTAGGCCTCAAATTGCGCACTTTGAAAACCCCAATTGTGTTTTGCCAAATAGATGGATCCATTGCGGGGGGGGGCGCCCATTTTTTTACGGAGCCTTTGGAAATGAGGATGGGTACCCATACTGAATTAATCTCCTTTGTGGTCGCACCTGGCATGGACAGGCCACTCATTTTGGGCATCCCATGGCTCCGGAAGTGGAACCCTCACATAAATTGGCGGACAGGCCGCTTACGCGTTCGCTCGAAGGTGCCTCCAGTGGGGGAGGGCTCTCCGGACCAACCTATCACTGACGTCCCTGAAGTGGCCGCTAGAGGGCAGGAGAGGATTGCAGGAGAGGAGAAAATTCCGAAAGAATATCTGGATCTTAAGGACGTCTTCAGCGAACAATCTTCGGACATTCTGCCCCCCCCACAAGCCTACTGATTGCTCCATAGACATTTTACCCGGGGTTAAGCTCCCTAAACCCCGGATTTACTCCATGTCGCCCAGGGAAATGGAGGAGATGCGTTCTTTCATTGACAAAAATTTGAAACGTGGTTTCATTGAACCGGCTCGACCCAAAGTGGCTGCCCCTGTACTGTTTCGTGAAAAAAAAGATGGTTCTCTTCGCTTATGCTGTGATTTTAGAAATCTTAACGCTGTATCAACTCAGAACCTCTACCCACTCCCATTGATGAAAGATTTGTTGGCACAGCTAGGGAAGGGCCGCATCTTCACTAAATTGGACCTGCGAGAAGCTTACTATAGAGTACGCATTAAGGAAGGGGACGAATGGAAGACTGCTTTCAACTGCCCTCTTGGTTGCTTCCAGTTCCGGGTTATGCCTTTTGGCCTACAAGGGGCTCCTGCTGTTTTCATGCAACTTATTAATGAGATCTTGCACGATCATCTCTACAAGGGCGTTATCATATACCTGGACGATATCCTCATTTATACTCGCAGTTATGACCACCACGTCACTCTGGTGCGCACTGTTCTGAAAAAACTCCGTGCCGCTAACCTTTATGCCAAATTGTCTAAGTGTGAGTTTCACCAAACTAAAATTGACTATCTGGGCTACCGCATCTCCCCTGATGGCATTGAAATGGACCCTGAAAAAGTGAAGGCGGTCACTGAATGGGACGCGCCCAAAACTCGTAAGCAATTGCAAAAAATTTTGGGTTTCGCTAATTTCTACCGTCAATTCATTCCCTCTTTTGCTAAGATTGCTCTCCCTATTACTAATTTGCTCAAGACGAAAGGCGACCCGAAGCCTAAACCTAATAAGCCTTTAGACTGGAACATGGAATGCCAAGCGGCATTCGAGAAACTTAAACGCCTTTTTGCCGCTGAACCAGTTCTTAAGCATCCTGATCTCGACCGGCCTTTCGTCGTCCAGGCTGATGCCAGTGATGTCGCCGTAGGGGCCATTTTGCTGCAAGCCAACGACCAAGGTAACTTGCAGCCTTGCGCATACACCTCCCGTAAACTCACTGACACGGAGCGGCGTTGGGCGGTTTGGGAGAAAGAGGCTTTCGCGGTCCGTTGGGCCCTCGCTACTTGGCGCCATTTCCTAGAAGGCGCTAAACACCCATTTGAGGTTTGGACTGACCACAAGAACTTGGAAGCGTTGCGAACGCCTCGTCGTCTCTCCCCCAAACAGATGCGATGGGCCCAATATTTCAACCGTTTCAATTTCACTCTAAAGTATATCCCGGGCGGAAAGAACTTCATGGCGGATGCTTTGTCCCGATTACCTCAATATAATTGCTCTAAACTGAGTATCGTCCAACCGCTCCTGGCAGCTCCGGTACTCACACGTCAACAGACCCAAGCTCAGAGGGAAGTGCCTCAAGATCTACTTTCTGACCTTAAAAAAGCTCTTCCTCAAGACGACTGGTTTCTGAACCATCGGGACGAGTGCACCATGAGGGACGATCTACCGTGGATTGGTGCTAAATTATACATCCCCGCATCCCTACGACTTGTCGTCCTTCGTCGCGCTCATGACTCCAGATTAGCAGGTCATTTTGGGTTCGTAAAAACTTTGCATCTCGTGAAGAGACAATTCTGGTGGCCCTCTTTAAAAAAGGACATTGAACTTTATGTGGCCAGTTGCCCAGTTTGCGCTACCGCCAAAAAACCGCCGGGGAAACCGCAGGGACTACTCCAGTCCGTCGCTCGCCCGGTTGCCCCTTGGAAGGAGATTTCTATGGACTTTATTGTTGAGCTTCCCGAAAGCCAGGGGCATACCGTTATCTGGGTGGTCACTGATTTGTTTTCCAAGCAAGTTCATTTCGTGCCTTGTCATAAAATTCCTTCCGCCAAGGCATTGGCTAAACTGTTTCCTTTCACACATCTACCGTCTGCATGGGGTTCCCGACCGTATTATCTCCGATCGTGGGGTCCAATTCACATCTACTTTTTGGAAGGAATTTCTCAAACGCATTGGGTCCGCCCAGGGCCTTAGCTCCGCCTACCATCCTCAGACTAATGGCGGCTGTGAACGTACAAATTCCGTCCTTGAGCAATATTTACGTTGTTTCATCAATTATCAACAAGATGATTGGGTCGACTTGTTACCGCATGCTGAGGTGGCCTACAACAACTCGGTTCACTCCAGCACGGGGTTCACCCCTTTTCGGGTCGTTTACGGCCAAGATTTTGTTCCTATTCCTGAATTGCCTACTGACCAACCACAAGTTCCTTCAGTTGCGGACTGGAGTGAGCGTCTCAGTCGCATTTGGCCTCTGACTCTTTCCACTTTGGACGCTGCCCATAAGAAGCAAGCCGATAAAAAACGCTCTCAGCCCTATGAATACCGCCTTGGGGATTTGGTGTATTTGTCCACGAAATTCTTGCACACTACACAGAAATCAAAGAAATTAGGACCCAAGTATGTTGGCCCTTTCCCTATTGTGAAAGTCATCAATCCTGTTTCTGTTCGTTTACAATTGCCCAAACACCTCAACCGAATTCACCCGGTGTTCCACATCAACCTCATCAAACCTGTTCGGGTGTCCCACTTACGCCCCCCAGATGAACCTCCGCCTGCTCCGTTGCTGATTGATGGGGAACATCATTTTGAAGTTCGTGAAATTCTTGATTCCCGCAGGCACCGTAATCGCATCCAATACCTGGTGGCTTGGAAGCACTTTCCCCCCTCCCACACGGAATGGGTTGATAAATCCCACGTTCGTGCTCCCCGCCTGCTACAGAAATTTTATGCTGCTTATCCCGACAAGCCTTGACTTTTCTCCCCTCCCTCTTCTTTTTGTGTTTTGTCGTTTGTCTGTTTTGTTTGTTTTTTCTTCCAGGCCTGACAGCCTTTTTTCCGGGGGACGGCCGGATGTCAGCTTCTGCCTTGCTGTTGCTTCAGCTGCCATGGAACGGGAAGGGGGGGGCTGGTATTTGGGAGGGGTTAATTGATGTGCTGGAGGAATGTTCTAGGATGTACCAGACGTTGGGATTGCGCATGCGTGTGTGTTTCCCGCCTGCATCAACGGCCTCGACATTCCATCTTTCGGCCTGTCTTTTTGAAGTTATCTCACACCTGACACTTGAAGGACTTATGATTGGACTGGAGCTTTGATCCTAAAGGGGGGGGAACGGGGTATTCTATATATCAATTGCTTTCGCGCCAAATTAAGCAGACTTTGCTTTGCTACTGCTCGCTTACCATTTATAATTAGTAAAAGTACTTTTGATTTCCAACCCATGGAGTCTCTTAGTCTTCTTTCCTAATTATGTAATGGAGTGGTGCCTGACACCCAGACTGTGGGGGCAATTATGCTGACTCTGTAAACCGCTTAGAGAGGGCTGAAAGCCCTATGAAGCGGTATATAAGTCTAACTGCTATTGCTATTGCTATTGCTATCTATATCTATATCTATCCATCTCTATCTATCTATCTATCTATCTATCTATCTATCTATCTATCTATCTATCTATCTATCTATCTATCATCTATCTATCTATCTATCTGGAAATGAGGACCCAGACTGTGGGGGCAATTATGCTGACTCTGTAAACCGCTTAGAGGGGGCTGAAAGCCCTATGAAGCGGTATATAAGTCTAACTGCTATTGCTATTGCTATAAAATAGCTATAATATGGCGCCATAGAGTCACAATAGGATGGATGTTACACAGGGATGCCTTGACTTACAACAATTCATTTAGTGGCCGTTCAAAGTTACGACGGCCCTGAAAAAAGTGACTTATGACCATTTTTCACATTTTTCATGGTTACGACCGTTGCAGCATCCTGGTGGTCACGTGAACAAAATTCTGATGCTTGGCAAATGATTCCTATTTATGACGGTTGAAATTTGCGACCTCCAGACAAGTGCAGTTAAGGGGAAAGCCGGATTCCCTTAACAACCGTGTTACTAACTTAACTTCGGTTATTCACTTAACAACTGTGGCAAGAAAAGCCGTAAAATGGGGCAAGACTCACTTAGCGACTCTCTCCCTTAGCAACATAGATTTTGGGCTCGACTGCGGTCATAAATCAAGGACTCACAATGCACACCTACAGAGGTCCATCACCGTCCTGTTCCCCCACTGCAGATCCTCTCCGAAGTTGCCCTTAAGGTCACCAATACTTTTGCGAGCATTTTTTCGAGGTTTATAGTTTTATTACGGTTTTTAATGTTGTTTTAACTTTTGATTGAGAGCTGTTGATTATAAAATTGGTGGCCACATACAGGCGCTCCTTGACTGAAGGAGAGTTGTTGTCGGTGGTTGTCAGTGCGCATCTTCTCTTCCTTTCCAGCTGCCATGGAAACAGTGGGAGGGGGAACAATGGGCATTTTGGGGAGAGGGTGCAGGAAGGGAAAGTGGAAATTTTCAAGGAATGGTGGGAATACCACACTGGTGAAAGTCAAAAATTTTCCCTACCGATTCTGTGGGCGTGGGGTTAGTGGCCATGTGACCAGGTGGGCGTGGCTTGGTGGCCATGTGTCCGGGTGGGCGTGGCTTGGTGGCCATGTGTCCGGGTGGGCGTGGCTTGGTGGCTATGTGTCAAAGTGGGCGTGGCTTGGTAGCCATGTGACCGGGTGGGCGTGGCTTGGTGGCCATGTGACCAATAGCAATAGCAATAGCAGTAGACTTATATACCGCTTCATAGGCCTTTCAGGCCTCTCTAAGCGGTTTACAGAGAGTCAGCATATTGCCCCCAACAATCTGGGTCCTCATTTTACCCACCTCGGAAGGATGGAAGGCTGAGTCAACCCTGAGCCGGTGAGATTTGAACCGCTGACCTGCTGATCTAGCAGTAGCCTGCAGTGCTGCATTTAACCACTGCGCCACCTTGGCAGCCATGTGACCAGGTGGGCGTGGCTTGGTGGCCATGTGACCAGGTGGGCGTGGCTTCATGGCCATGTGACCGGGTGGGCGTGGCTGCACAACTGACTCACCTACAATGTAAAAGCAGCTGGACTTCACACAAAATGCCCCTGCAACAAGAAAGAACCTCACAAACAATCATGCACAGCTGATTTCACTACTGTGGGACTCCCATTGTCACACAGCTGTTCGGTAGAAAAAAAAATGCTAAAAAATAAGTTCCAACAATTGAGTGGCACAGCTGATCGTCAGAACTTTTTTTTAACTTTATAAAGCATTTTTTACTACCAGTTTAGGTGAATGGAACTGGTAGCATTTCACCCCTTGGGTTCGTTTAACCATCCTCAAGGCCGACTGTCTGACAGTATGCAGAAGGAAGGAACGGTGCACCTGAATCAGAGACTTTCCCAAAACATCTTCTTGGTCAATGATTAAACTCTGGTTGCCTGGCTATTGTGGGGTGGGCTCTGGGGTTTGTTTCAATTTGGTGCTTCACACATTTTTGCTTCAGATCTTGCCTGAGTTAGCTGTATTCAGTTCTTTCCTAGTAAACGCACCTTTTCTCTAATTCTATGGAGTCGAGGGTTTTTCTTTCCTAGGGATTGTACAGAGGCAGCCATGACAGTTGTTAAGTCAACCAGACCCAATTTATATGCCACAGTTGTTAGGCAAATCACTACAGTTCTTAAGTGAATCATGTGGTTGTTAAGTGAATTCAGCTCCCCTCACCATTGACTTTGCTTGTCTGAATCCTCTTGGAACAATCACAAATAGTAATCATATGACCCTGGGACACTGAAATCATCGGAAATATTGCTGGTTGCCAAGCACCCAAATTTTGATCACATGACCCTGGGGGAGCTATAAGGGTTGAAAGTGTGAGGACTGGTCAATAATCACTCTTTTTTCATTGGCATCGTTCATTGAATGTTCGCTAAATGAATGGTTATAAGTTGAGGATTGTCTGCATTGTTTTATTACGCACCACCCAGGGAGATTGACAGGAGGTGAGCAGATCTATGCAGAAGGTGAGTAAGTCGGGATCCGTCTTTGAAGCCGTACTCGATCCCGAGGCTCAGGATTCCTTCCGCTCCTTTTCCAGGAAAGTGGGAACTCGGAGGTGATCCTGATGATCCTGGATCTGTGCAGCCTGGACGCGGTGCGAGCTTTTGCGCAGACCTTCTTAGAATCGGAGCCCCGTCTGGACATCCTCATCAACAACGCAGGTGGGGACAGAGCAGACCCTCCCCCCCAGGGTCTCCGGGCGAGGAAGGGGAGAATATTTGGGAGAGGGGGGATTGTCCGGGATTTCTGTAACTCTGTGAGGTGGGTTGGGGAGAGAGGGGGGGGGGACTAGAACTAGAACTCACCGTCTCCTGGTGATTGGACCAAAGCTATCCAGCGGCCTTTCGGGATGAAGCAGGATTAAGCCAATCATTTTCTAGGCTCAACCACTAGACCAAATTGGATGCTTTACATACAATCCTCAAATTATGATCACGATGGAGCCTGCTGATTATGGTCATAAGTTGTGATGGTTGTAAAGCAGGTCTGACCTCTGTGACCAATACTATCTGATACCCTTTTTTTTTGAGGCGGTTGTTAAACGAACCAATTATTCACTGTCGGGTGTTTTTGTTGAAAACTGCATTTTTAATAAATTGCAGTCATTTCACATGTTACCAAGGGCGGGGCCTGTTGCTAAGCTCCCAAAATGCTATCGTGCGACCACAAGCGGGAGCCACTGGCACTTTGGAACCGGGTCGTAATCGCAAAGTGACCTGTCGTAAGCCGAGGACTACCTGTAATCCGCTTCTTTTTCTGGTAGGGGTCTTTCAGGGTGGCCAAACCGCCGATGGCTTTAGCCAGAACTTCCAGGTCAACCACTTGGCCCACTTCCTGCTGACCCACCTGCTCCTGGACCGGCTGAAGCGCTGCGCCCCGAGCCGGATCGTAATTCTGGCCTCAAGTCTGCACGCCTATGGGAAGATCGACTTTCGGACCATCCACAAGCCGGTGGAAGGGATATGGCAGGTGGTAATATCGTACAGCATCAGCAAACTAGCCAACATTCTCCACGCAAGAGAGTTGGCCAACCGTCTGGAAGGAACCAATGTTACTTGCTATGCGGTTCATCCAGGTGAGTAAGAGTCCGGCTCCAAGGCACCCCACGTCATGGAGCTCCCCCCACAGGTCCCTCTGGGGCTCCGCCAGGCATTTCTCTCCCAGTGGGGGCTCCCTCGACCCCCCTCTGCAGAGCCCCCTCGGGAGTTTCCTCCATCGAGCTCAACACCGGTTATCATGGCTTGAAACAGGGGCGGAATTTTTCCGGTGCCTGTGGAGATTCTCTGCCAGAGTGGTTTTTTCAGGAGGCAACTGGACTTTCTGTTTTTTTTTTCTTTGAAGATATTTCGCTTCTCATCCAAGGAGCTTCTTCAGCTCTGACTGGATGGAGGGGAAGGGAAGGATTGATGCTCCTTGCAGACAGCTGGTCATTTGCATCCTTTTAGAGGGTCCTTGAGGCCACTCGGAGGTTTTATCTGTGTCCTCAGGGTCACCTGAATGGTGCAAATGGTTCCTGTAGTCTGCCATTTTTCCCTCTGGAAATCCATTCCTTATTCCTACCCCATTCCAAGGGTCTTCATCCCAAATTGTATTCTTAAAAGAGTAGAGATTCTCCGTCATCCAGGTCCTGGTTGCCCCAAAGGTGCTTTTTCAAGGGGCAACTGGAGTTTCTGGTTTTTCTCTGAAGACGTTTCTCTTCTCATCCAAGAAGCTTCTTCAGCTCTGACTGGATGGAGGGGAAGGGAAGGATTTATGCTCCTTCCAGACGGCTGGTCATTTGCATCCTTTTAGCGAGTCGTTGAGGCGACTTGGGGAAAAAGACAGGAAAGTCATTATAAAGGGTCTCCAGGCCACTGTAACCATCATAAATATAAGTCAATTGTTCCAAGGATCTGAAATTTGATCAGGTGACCCCTGGGGGATGCTGCATCAGTCATAAGTGTGAAAAATGGTCATAGCTTGCTTTTTTCGGTGCCGTTGAAACAGAACGGTCACTAAACAAAAATGTGATGTGTAATAAGTTGTGGACTATCTGTATTATCTATGTATTCGTGTGTTGCGACACACACAAACACACGCCTATACACACTATTTTAACCAACTCAGGGAACAGACAGAAGATTGTTATGTAATATTATCTATTTGAATGTATTAGCCATTCAATGAATTTAGGTGTGCAATGCAGCACGCAGATGTGCACATACACATATACAAGCACACACAAGCACACACACACTCCCTTTGCATCATCACACACTCACTTCAGCATTGGGTCTTCCCAAAAATATTGAGAAGTTGCCCCAAGGCTGGCAAAGGGCCAACGGATGATGTACGAAGGGTTCATTCAGGCTCGTCTCCACCATTTGGGCCACGTTGGAAGGTGCTTCCTCCCATCCTGGGCTGTTCACACAACCAACTCTCTTTTGCTTTCAGGATCTGTTAGAACCGATATCGGCCGCTCTTTTCCATGGTGGGTATTTCAGGTGTTTGGGTTCATGAAGGTGTTCAGACGAGATTGTGATGCGGGTGCCCAGACCTCCATCTACTGCGCCACCGAGGAGGGCATCGAGAGGCTGAGTGGGCGGTATTTGTGGACTGCCGTCCAAAGGTGCCCTGGCCACAGGCCTGCGATGACCAGCTGGCCAAGAAGCTCTGGGAATTCAGCGAGAGGCTTCTGGGACTGACTGCTTAAGAGGGAAGGGACAGAAATGGAGTTTGAGGTCACCATAAGCGGGTGTCCAATTAAACTGGGGGAGCAAACTGCAGGGAATCTGGAAACTTCTCCGAGGTTGTGGTTGAGAGACGTGTTGAATTTCTGAGAATTTAAAAAACTGGGAAGTATTGTGGGGTTGTGGTGGAGAGTTGATCGGCGTTGGTCCGTAAGTATCTTTTAAATAAAGAAACCGACTCCATAAAGTTGTTGGTCTCTTTTTCTCCATCCATGTTGGAAGAGGGAGGGTGGTTTGCCAGGAGGAGAGGGAGTCTTGCAGACATTTCATGAGCCAACTTGTCCTTCCAGCAGAGAATCAGAGGAGGAGGAGGAGGAGGAGGATGTGTGTGAGCTGGGGCCAGCATCAAGGCAACTTAGCAATAGCAATAGCAGTTAAGACTTATCTACCGCTTCATAGGGCTTTCAGCCCTCTCTAAGCGGTTTACAGAGTCAGCATATATTGCCCCAACAACAATCCGGGTCCTCATTTCACCCACCTCGGAAGGATGAAAGGCCGAGTCAACCTTGAGCCTGGTGGGATTTGAACCGCTGAACTGCAGATAACAGTCAGCTGAAGAGGCTGCAATACAGCAACCTAACCACTGCGCCACCTCGGCTCTTTTTAATATAGAGATAGAGATAGAGATAGAGATAGAGATAGAGATAGAGATAGAGATAGAGATAGAGATAGAGATAGAGATAGAGATAGAGATAGAGATAGATAGATAGATAGATAGATAGATAGATAGATAGATAGATAGATGATAGATAGATATAGGTATAGGTATAGGTATAGAGATAGATAGATAGATAGATAGATAGAGAGAGAGAGAGAGAGAGAGAGAGAGAGAGAGAGAGAGATAGAGATAGATAGATAGATAGATAGATAGATAGAGATGGATAGATATAGATATAGAGATAGAGATAGAGATATAAATAGCAATAGCAGTTTGACTTATATACCGCTTCATGGGGCTTTCAGCCCTCTCTAAGCGGTTTACAGAGTCAGCATATCGCCCCCACAGTCTGGGTCCTCATTTCACCCACCTCGGAAGGATGGAAGGCTGAGTCAACCTTGAGCCGGTGAGATTTGAACCGCCAAACTGCAGATAGTCCTGTGGGACTTCAAGTTGCCAAGGTTGAGAAACACTGATCTAGTATAACTAAATACCTCACTTTCATTGTATAGTATAAGTTCAGTTACGATTAGTATTATTTTTTCCCAATAAATCATAATTCTCTTACATTTTTGATTGTCTATTTGATAACAGTATATCTTTATATAATCCCCGTGTGATAGAAAAGATTTTTTTAACCAACCATTTATATTTGTATATCACTATTTTCAATTATGCATAATTCCACCAATCGACTATCAGGTATGCTTATGTTCATTCTTGTACATCATACATTCAAACAGAAATCTTATTCCTTCATTTTTCAACAAAATATTCTAAATAGTCACTACATATATATACCAATTATTCAATTATTCCCTTATTAAAAATTATTTATCAACAACAAGATATCATTGTAATATGTCCTTAACGTTATACATTATATCACCAATCCTAAAGAAGAAGCATCTTGATGACCAAAGAGGAACCGGCAGTTCCTCGAAAGGTCGGAGATAAAGTTCTCCAAACTGACAGCGGAAGGGGCAGTGACCATGCAAATGGCTGCTTCAAAGTCGGGGCGACCGGACCAAGCTATTTGAACAGGAGCGGTGCTGGGAAAAAGCATTGGACCTGGGTTAAAGAGTGACCAACCCAAGGTTTTTTTTAACAAAAAAAAACCTTTAAAATTGGATCTAAAAAGAGACAGGAATGGAAATTAGAAGCTATTTGGCAAAGGGGGATTTAACAGAGAAAAGAAGAAAGTGCGGAGACTAAAAACAGAAAGCCCTGGAAACAATAAAAATAACAAAGAACTCGGGGGGGGGGATTCCTTTCTTTCTTTTTCTACCTTTTTCTATTTTGCCGGAATAGGATTTGACAGCTTTTAACAGCCAGCTGATTACAGCATACTGCTACTGTGGAGAGGGAGACATCTACTGGTGAGAAGAGGATACTACTAGACTTAATAGAAAATAACAGGGAAAAAAATACAGCTGCAGACAGCAAGATAAAGATACTTTGAAAACAGTGGGAAATAAGGAGGATTTGTTTTGGTTACAGTGCTGTGGATTGGACACTATCGTGATGGAAGGGGAAAAAACAAAATAAAATTGGAACTGGACTTTAGAATTTGGAAAGAAAGAAAGGAAAACAAAAATAATTAATGAACTTCAAGTTTAAGTAAATGTGCTATAGTAGAAAAAGTTTAAACTATTTGTTAAATTAACTAAGCAGACATGTAATTTTGGATGTATAATGAACTGCTTGATATGTTAAAAAAAATGAAAGTGAAACCCTAAATGGTAAAGAGAAAGTGGAAACCCAGAGGAACCCTTAGAACAAGATGGAGGAGGAAAGGGAGATAGAAAAAGGATTAAATGAAGAACAAGTAGATAATACAGAAGAAAAAGAGATTGAAAAAGAAAAATACTCAGATGATTATATTGGGATGCACAGTGACACCCTAAAAGCAGACAAGGAGGAATTGCCTCCCCCCAAAAAAGGGAAAACTAAACAATAAAGGTGGAAACAGTGGGGAGAGACTGGGGGAAAAATCTGGGGAAGGTTACCAGAACAATAGAACCAAAAGGGAGGGGAAAAAAGTGGGAAGAAAAAAATGTAGAAACTACAAAAACAAGAAAAAGAAGAAGCTAGGCGAATGGGTGAAAAGAAAAGAATCTAAGAGAAGGGGAGTTCATGAGAGACTAAGAGAAAATGGTTGAAAGGAAGAAGGAAGGAAAAGGATTTACTAGTAGAACAGAATGAAATATGTTAACATTGCTAGTGGTACGTAGTTAATATGGTGTGAGGGATTCGGATCAATACTATTAACTGTGGATAAATTAACTAAGTGAAATGTTTACTATAAAAAAATTGAATTTACGTGTGATTGACAGTAAAACAGAACAATAGATGGAAATGAAATGTTAAATTTGATTAACTTGGAGGGGGCAAATAATGACATTGTTTATATATTAAGAAGAAACTAAAAGTTAAATTGGAAAATATGGGAAGAAAGTAAGATGACTGAAATTTGAAATGGAAATGTGATGTAAAATGAACTATGCATAAGACGAGATGTTAAGGGGGGAAATCCAGGCAACACCTCCTTCCTTCCTTCTCTCTCTCTCTCTCTCTCCCTCCCTCCCCTCCTCCCTCCCTCTCTTTCTTTTTTCTTTCCCTCCCTCCCTCTCTTTCCCTCCCACCCTCCCTCCCTCTCTCTCTCTTCCTCCCTTCCTTCTCCCGAGCCCAAGAGGGGATGAGGGGAGGGCAAAGGAGGGGCAGCGCTCCTGGTGACCATGTCCCTCCCAGGGGGGAGGCGGGGCGGCAGGGAAGGTTCGTCCGGATAAAAAGGAAGCGGCGGGGGCTGCGGGGCCAGCGAGGATCCGGCCATGGAGGCGGCGGGGGTGCTGGGGGCGGTGGCGGCGCTTCTGCTGGGGCTCTACGCGCTGCTTTACTACAACTTCGGGACGGCCACATGGTGCCGGAACACGGTCAGCCTGCGGGGCAAAACGGTGCTCATCACAGGTCAGCTGGGCAGGAAGAGGGGTTGGGGGCATTGCCTCGCTCATTTTCTTTCTTTCTTTCTTTCTTTCTTTCTTTCTTTCTTTCTTTCTTTCTTTCTTCCTTCCTTCCTTTCTCCCTCCCTCCCTCCCTCCTGTCTCTCTCTCTCTCTTCCTTCCATAAGCCCCCCTCTTCCTTTCTCTCCCTCTCTTTCTTTCGCTCTCTCTCTCTCTCTCATCCTCCCTTCCATAAGCCCCCCTCCTCCTTTCTCTCCTCTCTTTCTTTCTCTCTCTCTCTCTCTCTCATCCTCCCTTCCATAAGCCCCCCTCCCACCTCAGGGGCTCCGCGCAGATCAAACTCCCGGAGCCAAAGCGCAGCGCGAAGGTCCCAGGGAGACGCGGGTGGAAAGGCGACCCCCCCAACCCAGGTTTCTCCGCGGAGGTTCTGCCCCATCCCGGTCCAGCTTGAGCCGAAGGCGCTTCAGGCGCAACCGAGAAAGTCCGGCCGGAAAAAGCCCCTCGGGGACAAAGCGGGTCAGGACTGAGCCAGGAGGCTCCGCAGAGGCCAGCCGTCCCCGGGGCTTCCATCCAGGTCCAGCTTGACCCCAAAATATTGTTATTGTTTTATTTATTTGGTCAGGCATGTCTAAGATAACATATGTAAGTAGAAAGAAGATTTTGGAGCCATGAAATGGATACCAATAAAAAGAAACATTAGGAGACAGATGTGTATGTTTTATGCTATATTTCAGTGTTTCTCAACCTTGGCAACTTGAAGTCCTGTGGACTTCAACTCCCAGAATCCCCCAGCCAGCATAGCTGGCTGGGGGATTCTGGGAGTTGAAGTCCACAGGACTTCAAGTTGCCAAGGTTGAGAAACACTGCGATATATTTCAAGTTCAATTGTTATGCCTCTTTAAGAAGGTTAGGAAGCAATTAGCTTTCTTAACGACAGTCATCTGGGGCAGAAAGGAGCTTTAAGATGGCTGCTGCTGAATATAGACGAGCCTCCAGTTCAAGCTCCCGGCTGTCTGCCTTCACTTTATGCCAAACCGTCACATGGGACCCGGAGTGGGGGGGGGGGAAGAGTCATGGCAACAAACAGCAACCCAAAAGAACATTCCTTCCCTGGGTTTGGAGACAGGGAACATATCTGAACGCTGGCCAAAGTGGAGGGAGCGGATAGAGTTTGCACGATCTGATGCAGACAAATGGACTAATCAGCTGAAAGCAGCAAACTTTCTAATATGTGTGGGGACAGAAATGTGTGCAGAGCATGGCCAGCAAGTGGGGAGATCACTGCAGAGGACAAAAAGAAAACAGGGGTACCGTTTGCAAAGTTTGAAGCACACTGCACACCCGAGAGAAGAAAAAAAACACACCACAGTGCAGAGGAAACTGTTCTATGAGAGAATCCAGTGTGCAGGTGAATCTGTGGGTGAATGGGTGATCCCAGCTGCGCTTGCCTGCCAAAGGCTGTGCTTTTTATGATGCTGGAGATATGATTAAAGGCCGTATTCTGATGGGCAGTAAGTTTAAGGAAGGTCTCAGGAAAAACTGCTGCCGGAAGAAGACTTAAAGCTTGAGAAAGCCGTAAGGATTGCCAGAGCAAACGAAATATCAAGAAAGGACGTGCAGATCCTGGAAGGAACCCAGCACCAGATCAGTGCCATAGATACGGTCAAGAAAGGGCGTGCAGAGGAACAAAAGGCACCTGTGGCCCTGGGACAAGTAACAGAGAAGCAGCTTGTGGATATTGTGGAAATATGCACCACAAAGAATGCGGCCGCGCGAGTGATTGTGGGTGCACCTCGGTTCGCCCACATAACACCTATCCTCCGCGAGCTGCGCTGGCTACCTGTTGATCTCCGGGTGCGCTTCAAGGTGCTACTTACCACCTACAAAGCCCTCCATGGTAGTGGATCTGGGTACTTGAGAGACCGCCTCCTGCCAATTACCTCCCTGCGACCTATTAGATCTCACAGATTAGGCCTCCTCCGAATCCCATCCGCCAGTCAATGCCGACTGGCGACTACGCGGAGGAGAGCCTTTTCAGTAGTAGCTCCGACCCTCTGGAATGATCTCCCCGTGGAGATTCGTACCCTCACCACCCTCCAGACCTTCCGCACAGCCCTCAAGATCTGGCTATCCCGTCAGGCCTGGGGTTAAAGATCATAATCTGTCCCCAACCGAATGATGAATGTTGCTTTTTATTTTTAATTATGTGTTGTTCTCTTTTAACTGTCATTGTGTGTATTCCCTCCCTATATGTTGTAAGCCGCCCTGAGTCCCCCTAGGGAAAGGGGCAGCCTATAAATAAATTTAAACTATAAACTATAAACTATAAACAAAAACAGCATCTGTCCAGCAAGGGGGCAAATATGCAAATATGCAAGAAAACAGGAGATTTTGCCAGGGTGTGTTTAACTGTCTCCACGAACCGGAAGGCCACAAATGTGGGCTGTACACGCCATAGAGTGTAACGTTCCCGTGGTTCGTCCATGAGGCCAATGTGGAGAAAAGACAGGACACAACCTTTCTCGGGATGGAGCGACGACCCAGATTGGGGGTCTGGTAGCCCCTTTTATTGAGATAGGACAAAGGCAGGAGGAGCAATAGCATGTGAGTAAAAACAGCCTGTAAAAGTACAATTCCTAATCTACTGCTCAGTCTATATAGGGTCAAATCCTGGGCGTCATTGGTAGGGCACATCTCAGAATGTTATGTTATGCACTATCAGGATGTTATGGAGTTTTAGGAGTTTGTTTTCTCCTGTGTGATTCAGCGTGGCTCCGCATGCCCCATTATGAACTGGGCCATGGGTGACACACACCTACACAAGGAACTATATTACAACAATAGAGGACAATGGTGACAATGCAGGGTCAGACTTGGACTGCTCCCTGATAAATCTTGCAGCCATACAGAAAACACATCAGTCTGCAGATGAAGCCAATGTAACATGACAGATGGGGGGGGGGGCAACAAAACTCCAGTTATATTCATAATAGACACTGGAGCACAAGTAAATTGTGTGCCAAGCCACATATATCTGGAACATCTCAGGAATGAGTCCCCCTCTGAGACTCTGGACCCACCGAAATTAATAGCAGTTAGACTTAGCAGTTAGACTTATATACCGCTTCATAGGGCTTTCAGCCCTCTCTAAGCGGTTTACAGAGTCAGCATATCGCCCCCACAGTCTGGGTCCTCATTTCACCCACCTTGGAAGGATGGAAGGCTGAGTCAACCTTGAGCCGGTGAGATTAGAACCGCTGAACTGCAGATTAATGGGATATGATGGTGAAAAGCTGAAAGTAATGGGTCGCTGTCGTGTAAAATGCGCCTGCGAGGGATCTGAAAGGGACTTACAATTGTTTGTGATAGAAACACAAGTCCCAGCCCTGCTTGGTCTCAAAACAAGGACTTGTGAAGATCATAATGACTGTGGATGGTGGGCATAGAGGTCTGACGGAAGCTGACGTTAAACGTGAGTACTGTGATCTATTCACGGGCCTGGGGTGTCTCCCCGGCATAAGCCACATACGTGTAAAAGAGGCTGCACAGCCTGTCATCCGTGCCCCAAGGAAAATACCTCTAACTCTTGTGGATCAAGTGAGACAGGAACTACAGAAGGTAGTTTTGAGATAGCTGCTGCTGAATAAAGACAAGCCTCTAAGTTCAAGCTCCTTGCTGTCTGCCTTCACTTTATGCCAAGTCATCACACTTGGCACGTTGGTGCACTTATGCACGCCCCTTATCTGAAGGGCTTTGCACTAAAATTGAGGGGGGAGGGGGAGCCAATCTTCACAACCTTTAGAAGCTAATTCCAGGCAAACACCAGCAGATTTCATTTCATTTCATTTCATTTTAATTTATTTGTATGCTGCCCTTTTCCCTAAAGGGACTCAGGGCGGCTCACAACTCAAAGGGAGGGAGAAACAAACAAAGTTACAAAAAACATAAAACCATACATAGTTAAAAAAGCACAACAATCATACCATTCGAAGTGGGGCAGCGAGTCTTTAGACCCAGGCCTGTCGGAACAGCCAAGTTTTAAGGGCTGTGCGGAAGGCCTGGAGGGTGGTGAGGGTACGAATCTCCACGGGGAGTTCGTTCCACAGGGTCGGAGCAGCCACAGAGAAGGCCCTCCTCCGGGTAGTCGCCAGTCGACACTGGCCGGCTGATGGAATTCGGAGGAGGCCTAGTCTGTGGGATCTAATCGGTCTAGTGGAGGTAATTGGCAGTAGGCGGTCTCTCAAGTACCCAGATCCAATACCATGAAGGGCTTTGTAGGTGACGACTAGCACCTTGAAGTGTACCCAGAGATCAACAGGCAGCCAGTGCAGCTCACGGAGGATAGGTGTTACGTGGGTGAACCGAGGCGCACCCACGATCGCTCGCACAGCTGCATTCTGGACAAGCTGAAGTCGCCGAATACTCTTCAAGGGCTGCCCCATGTAGAGCACATTGCAGTATTACCAGTGTTGTAATATAGTTCCTTGTGTAGGTGTGTGTCCCCATGGCCTAGTTCAAACTAGGGCATGCAGAGCCACGCTGAATCACACAGGAGAAAACAAACTCCTAAAACTCCATAACATCCTGATAGCACATAACATAACATTCTGAGATGTGCCCTACCATTGACATCCAGGATCTGACCATATATAGACTGAGCAGTAGATTAGAAATTGTACTTTTACAGGCTGTTTTTAAGCACATGCTGATTGCTCCTCCTGCCTTTGTCCTATCTCAATAAAAGGGGCTACCAGACCCCCAATCTGGGTCACTCCATCCCGAGAAAGATCGTGTCCTGTCTTTTGTCAACATTGGCCTCATGGGCGAACCATGGGAACGTTACACACCAGTCATATAAGAAAGTGGAGAGCGAAGAGAAAGAAGGAAAACTCAGATGCAGAGCAGGAAGCACACCCAGGGGCAGCCACAGAGAACTTACAGTAAATGCCTGCTTACAAATGGTCAAAGTTTAGGGAAGAAACAGGGTGAGCTTGAAACACTAGTTACCTGAAGGTAATTATGAGATAGTTGCCATTAGAGAAAGCTGTGGGATGAAGCTCGTGACAGGAATCTATTGATTAAAAAAAATGCAAAACTATTCACACAAAAGGGGTCTAACAAAAGAGGAGGGGGAGCTGCGTCATATGTTAAAGGATCCTTCCACAGAGTTGCACAAAACCAAGGATGAAAACCTCCTCCTAGGATCCAGATGGGTCAACATAAAAGGGAAAAAGAAGTGACATTGCCATAGGCGTAAACTCCCACCCTCAAAACGATGCTATAGAGCACTACAAACCAAGACAACTAGACACAAGAACAGTTTTCCCCCCGAATGCCATCACTCTGCTAAACAACTAATTCCCTCGCCACTGTCAAACCATTGACTAATGGTCTGCACTATTATTACTATTAGTCGGTTCCACCACAAAACCGCGGTAGACTAAAGCGCGCTCGACGAAAGCGCATACGTGACGTCATCACAGCGCGACGAAAACATCGCGCTGTGAGTGGTAAACTTAAAATTAAAGCGAAAACCTTACCCTAACCCCCCCAAACCTAACCCTAACCCTAAACCTAACCCTTAACCTAACCCTAACCCTAACCCTAACCCTAAACCTAACGCTAACCCTTAACCTAACCCTAAACCTAACCCTAACGCTTAACGTAACCCTAAACCTAACCCTAACCCTTAACCTAACCCTAACCCTAACCCTAACCCTAAACCTAACCCTTACCTTTATGTGAATCGGCTTGCTTTAATTTAATTTTAATTTAATTTATTTTTAATTTTTTTCGTCGCGCTGCTGATGACATCACGTACGCGCTTTCGTCGGGCGCGCTTTAGTGGACCGCGGTTTTGACGGGTCACGCTATTAGTCTTCTCATCGTTCCTATCTCCCATCTCCCCCCACTTATGACTGAAGGACTGTAACTTTGTGGCTTGTATCCTTACTATTTATATTGATTGTTTCCTGATTGCTTATTTGTACCCTGTGAGTATCATTAAGTGTTGTGCCTTATGATTCTTGAGGAATGTATCTTGTCTTTTTATGTACACTGCACCAAAGACAAATTCCTTGGGTGTCCAATCACATTTGGCCAATAAAGAATTCTATTCTATTCTATTCCAACCAAGCAGAAGAAATAGATGGACTTCTTGCTAATCAATTAACAAACAAAATGAAATTGAACGCAGATGAAAGTAAGGTTTTATATACCTAGGTAAGCAAAACCGACTGTACAGGTGTATACTAGGTGAAACCTGGCTTAATAGCAGTACCTGTGAGAGGGATCAGAGTCCTAGTTGATAATTACTTTAATTTGAGCCAGCCCTGTGCAGCAGCCGCCAAAAAAGCCAATCCTAGCCTGCATTGATAGAGGGATTGAATCAAGATCATGTGAAGTTCTAATACTGCTTTACAAAGCCTTTTAGTAAGACCACACTTGGAATATTGAATCCCATTCTGATCACCACAATACAAAAAAAGATGTTGAGATTTTGAAAAGAGTGCAGAGAACAGTAAACAAAGAGGATTAGGAGGCTGGAGGCTAAAAACGCATGGAGAACAGTTACGGGAATTAAGTATGTCTAGTTTCATTTAAAAGAGGACTAAGGGTGGGGCTGGGGACATGATAGCAGGATTCCAATATTTGTGGGGTGGTCTTACAAAGATGAGGGGGTTAAACTATTTTCCAAAGCACCAAAAGGCAAGGCAAGAAACAATGGATGGAAACTAGCAGAGGAGAAGCAACCTTGGACTAAGGAGAAATTTCCTAATGGTGAGAGCAGTCAACCAATGGAACAGCTCGTCTTCAGAAGTTGTGGGTGCTCCATCACTGGAGGCTTTCAAAAAGAGACTGGACAACTGCTTGTCTGTAATGATATACGGTCTTCCCTGCTGAAGCAGAGGGTTGGTCTAGAAGACCTCCCGGGTGTCTTTTGAATGCAGTGGAATAGAATCAGCAAGTAATAAGTCATAGGTCATAATCGTGGTTACAATCATCAATTATAAGTTGCAAACAACAATTGATCAATCGTAAGCAACCACTATTTTTTCTGCAGTCCTAACTATCCGCTGAAGTCTGCCCCCCCCCCCCCGTCCTGCGTGGCTGCTGTGCCAAACCAGAGAGTTATTGAGGTGCAAATGACAGGCTCCATAATAATTCCTCTGTCGAACTGGATCAGTAGGACCGTCTGAGCTTTCTGAGTTGGTGCAGGAAGAACAGTCTTTGTTGTGCCTTTTTAATGATGGCTCTAATGTCCATTTCAAGTCCTTGGAGGGAATAGAACCCCGTGGCACGACAAAACCGCGCTCGTCAAAATAGCGGTGATAAAACCGCGTCGCTAAAGCCGCGACATCACCACGCGTCATCACCGCCGCAACAACAGCGCGGCGATGGAAGGGCGCTTTAAAACAGCGCCGCGGCAGAAAGCCGATTTAAATTAAGGTAAGGGTTAGGATTAGGTTTAGGGATTTGCTTTAGGGTTAGGTTTAGGTTTAAGTTTAGGGTTAGGGTTAGGGTTAGGGTGCTGAGTGCTTCGGAAGGCGCGGATTTGCCCTCCGCGATTATGTCATCGCGGTAGGGTCGCGTTTTTCCTTAGCGCTTCGAACAGCGCGGATTTGCCCTCCGCACTTATGTCGGCGCGGATAAGGGCTTCGCGGTTTTGTGGTGGAACCATAGAACCCAGGAGGTTGAAGGTCTCTATTGTTGATACTGGGTTTTCTAATATTGTAAGTAGAACGCACGACCCCGGGATACTGCAACTGTCATAAATACAAGCCAGTTTTCCTCATGTGATGATGGGGATGCAGGAATAGGTCAGTATTAACTTGGCTTTGTTTATGTCCTGCTAAGTATCTCTATTTGTCCCCGGATCAGACAGAGAAAGGAGGGTTAGTCACCCTAGTTCTTCTCATCCACGCCTTCATGATTGGCCTTCAAGTTGTTTTGCAACTTCTATTAAATTGACATCCTGCAGAGCCAGTGTTGGGAGACCTGCGCCATCTTCTGGTCTGACTGGAGAATTGCATTTTCGGAAATGCCTTTCATTTTTAAATTTTTTATTATTGGAATTGGAATTGGAATTTATTGCACTTATATGCTGCCCTTTTCCCCGGAGGCGACTCAGGGCGGCTCACAATCCAAGTCAGGGAAGGGGGTACAGATAAGGGATAAAAAAGACGAACAGAACAATACACAATTTAAAAGCACACAACAACCATAGCATTCGAGGGGGGGGGGCAAAAGCTCTTTTGGAACTTAAAACCTGGCTGTCGGAACAGCCAGGTTTTAAGGGCTTTGCGGAAGGCCTGGAGGGTGGTGAGGGTTCGAATCTCCACGGGGAGCTCGTTCCAGAGGGTCGGAGCAGCCACAGAGAAGGCTCTCCTCCGGGTAGTCGCCAGCCGGCACTGGCCGGCGGATGGAATTCGGAGGAGGCCTAATCTGTGGGATCTGATCGGTCTATTGGAGGTAATTAAACATATTTGCCACCCAATCCTGCTACAAAGTGGTCCTTTCAAAGACCGCCAGGACTCAAAGCATCTCAGCCAGGAATGCTGATCCGTACTTCAAACATCCCATGGATTGTTGTATGCTAGAATTGGATAAAACCTCATAATAGGGGGAAAAAAGTCAGTGGCCGTAAACATGTTTGAAATATTGGAGCCCTGTGGAAATTTTTTCCGGTGCTGTTGTACCTTCAAACAGTCACTAAATAATTGGTTGTAAGTCAATGATTAACTGTATTAAACCTGAATAATTTTAACATATTCTTTATTGATGTAAGACTGCTCTGAAACAGTTGTAAAAATCTTACCCTGAGCCAGGATTTCTCCACCGGTTGCATTCTTTTAATTGTGGGAGTTCTAGTCCTCCCACCTTAAAGTTTCCAAGGTTGAGAAATACTGCCAAACAAATGCTTCACTTTGTAACACCACAAAAAATGCAGGCACAAAAATGCAGGCCCCCTCCTGCTGGGCGATCTCGGTGAATCCTTTCTCTGCCCTTTCCTAGGTGGAAATACTGGGATCGGGAAGGCCACGGCGGTGGATCTGGCCCGGAGAGGCGCCCGCGTCATTCTGGCATGCCGCGACAAAGCGAGAGGAGAATCCGCCATGTACGACATCAGACGGGTAAGCGCCTGCCGTGCAGTTTTCATACACATGCGTAGACACATACACACATTCAAATTTACATCAGTCTTTTTCATCATGAAGAACACAAGAGAGTCAGCAACACAGGAAAATCATGAGGTAAATAAAAACAGCATCAGAGCCCACAGAAAAAAAGGCGGGGAAAAAGGGAAACTCCCCCTTTACACCCCGGCAACCAATCAGCTACAGCTGTGTGTTCTGGCGCATTGTACATTTTACTGTTCCAGCTACTAAATTCAGTATCCGAACTGTTCAGATGCAGCCATTGAGGACTCTCAGCCATTCCCACTTGGCCTGTCCTGGTTCTATTGAAGGCCAGCCGCACTCCTGGAAGTGGTTTTGTTGGATCTGGGTCAGGCAACTGTACAACAACTGTCCAAATGAAGCCAGAGACACTGACAGAGATTGTAGTTTTATATAAATACATAAATATATTTAACATCTACATGTACAGCAGACAAGAGAGTCAGCAACACAGGGACATCATGAGGTAAATCAAACAGTAAACAGAGCCCACAGAAGAAAAAGGCGGGGGAAAAGGGAAACTCCCTCTTTACACCCCAGCAACCAATCATAGCTTAGATTGCCTCATACAGGAGCCAGCACTCTCCAACCAATCAACTACCACAGTACACTCTACTGTTCCAGCTACTCAATTCAATCTCCCAACAGTTCCAATGAGCCTCAGTCGCATTGCGGACTCTCTGCTGTTCCCCACTTAAAGAGCTTTGCCTTGAATTCTGTCCCGGCCTGTCCTGGGTCTGTGTGATCCATTCGGGTTGTGGTTATTAAAGGTTGCCCATCTTAATCACCATTCCTCATGTAGACAATAAGAATGTGATGTTTTAGTCGGCGGTGGGATTCAAATAATTTAACAACTGGTTCTCTTCCCTAATGACCAGCTGGGTGAGTGTGGCAGGGTGGTCATGTGACTGGGTGAGCGTGGCCAACTCGACATCACTTCCAGAGAAATGGTTGTCCAATCTCTTCCTAAAAACCTCCAGTGCTGCAGCACCGACAACCTCTGGTGGCAAGCCGTTCCACTGGTTAATTGTCCTCACTGTCAGGAATTTCCTCCTTAGTTCCAGCTTACTTCCCTCCTTGGTCAGTTTCCATCTGTTGCTTCTTCCCCTGCCTTCAAGGGCTTTGCACGATAGGTTGAGTCCCTCTTCTTTGGGGCAGCCCCTTAATTAAGCAAACCACTCCAGCTGTTTTGTGAATCACGTGGGTGGTTGTGTGAATCCGGCCTCCCCCCATTGACTTTGTCGGAATCCTCTTGGGATGATGATCACATGACCTCATGACACACCACCATGGTAAATATATGCTGGTTCCCAAGTGCCTGAATTTTGATCATGTGACCCCTGGGGATGATGCAATGGTCATAAGTGTGAGGTCCAGTCGTAAATCTCTTTTCACAACATTTTGTAACTGAATGTTCGCTAAATGAATGGTTATAAGTCAAGGTTTGCCTGCATTGTTTTATTACGCACCACCCAGGGAGATTGACGGGAGGTGAGCGGACCTACACAGAAGGTGAGTAAGTCGGGATCCTCCTTTGAACCCGTACTCGATCCTGAGGCTCAGGATTCCTTCTGCTCCTTTTCCAGGAAAGTGGGAACTCGGAGGTGATCCTGATGATCCTGGATCTGGGCAGCCTGGACTCCGTGCGAGCTTTTGCGCAGACCTTCTTAGAATCGGAGCCCCGTCTGGACATCCTCATCAACAACGCAGGTCAGGACAGAGCAGACCCTCCCCAGGGTCTCCGGGTGGGGAAGGGGGAAGATGGTGGCCATCTCCAGGATTTCCCGTTCCTTTGGGGATTTGGTCATAACTCAAGGAGCAGCTCTCTTTGGTTGTGCCTTTTTATTATTTTTACGAGTTACTCAAGGCAGCAAACAGCTACAACACACTTTCCTCTTCCTATTTTCCTCACAACAACAACCCTTTGAGGAGGTTGGGCAGAGAGACAGACTGGGCCAAGTCACCCAGCTGGCTTTTGTGCCTAAGGCAGGACCAGAACTCCCCATCTCCTGGTTATTGGCCAAATGTCTCCCAGGTGGTCTTCATGCCTAAAGCAGGATTTGAACTCATAGCCTCCTAGGCTTCGCTATAAATCAAACTGACTTAGCTGACATAAAAATCCTGTTGCCTTAACCCAGAGATGGGTTTCAGCAGGTCCTGTCCGGTACGCGCATACCGGTTGAAATAATTTAGTGTGCTTTCCTGTACCGGGGCTTCCAGGGGCCTGGTACCAGAACAGTCCCTCCCCTGCCCTCCCCCCCCCACTCACCCACCAGCAGAAGCCTTCTGGGAGATTTTGGCTGGCACGTGCGCAGAGGGAGGGAGGGAAATCCCACCCCCTTCATTGGAAACCAGATGGCTGTCAGAGGAGAGAGCAGCACATGCCCTTGGGCTTGTCCAATGAATCCTCCCCTCCTGTTCCTTCTTCTGCTGTTTGAACAAGCCACGCGGGTCGTGCTCCCTGTCTTTGACAGCTACCTCATTTCCAATTGGGTGGGGGAGAAGAAATCCATCTTTTCCGTCCCTCTCCATAAATCCCCGCCCCAATTGGAAACAAGGCAGCTGTTAAAAACAAGACAGCGCGTCCTGCTTGGCTGCGCGGTGTGTACAAGCAGCAAAATTACCTCCTTGCGACCTATTAGATCGCACAGATTAGGCCTCCTCCGAGTTCCATCTGCCAGTCAGTGTCGACTGGCAACTAAACGGAGGAGAGCCTTTTCAGTAGTAGCTCCGACCCTTTGGAACGATCTCCCCGTGGAGATTCGTACCCTCACCACCCTCCAGACCTTCCGCACAGCCCTCAAGACCTGGCTATCCCGTCAGGCCTGGGGATAAAGAGTGTAATCTGTCCCCACCCGAATGATGAATGTTGTGTTTTACTTTTACTTGCACTGTTTTCATGTTTATTGTTTTATTGTCTTGTATCCCCCTCCCTATAAATTGTAAGCCACCCTGAGTCCCCTCAGGGAAAAGGGCGGCCTATAAATAATAAACAAATCAAATCAAATCAAATCAAAAGAAGGAACAGGAAAGGAGTTCCACGTGGGGTTTTCCAAACAGATGAACTCCCCTCCTGTTACTTCTTTTGCTGTTTGTACATGCCGCAAGAGTCACGCTCCCTTGTCTTTCACAGCCACCTCGTTTCCAGTTGGGGCAGGGATCCATGGAGAGGGACAGAAAAGATGGAGTTCTTCTCCCCCACCCCCAATTGGAAACGAGGCAGCTGTCAGAGAGAAGAGGGCAGCGCATGCCACGTGGGCTTGTGCAGCAGCGGAAGAAGGAGCAGGAGGCGAGGATTTGGCTGTTGCACAAGCCCACGGGCACACGCTGCCCTCTTCTCTCTGACAGTCGTCTGGTTAAAAAGCCATCCCCCGTGGCGTGTTTCTCAGGGGGGGCGGGCTCCGCAGAACATTCCAAGGCCAATGCCACCACATCTGCCCTCTTCAAGGATAGGTCCTCTTCAGAAGGATGAGACCTCCATGGTCTCCCTCGTGTTCCGTGTCGTCCAGCTGCAGCCCCACACTGTGGAAAAGATAGTCGCGCACATGCCAAGCACAATTACAGGCCCAGAGAGGGACACCTCTGCACAAGCCCGAGTGAGTGAAAACAAGTTCCCGCCCTTCCGAAGGCTCCAGAATGAGGGACGGAATCTTCCCTGCAGGAAAGTAAAGCTCTTTCCACCAGAGGCGGCAGGATCAAAGCCCCTCTCCCAAGTGGCCCTTCCTCCCTCTGAGGGCGAGGGACCTGGCTGCCCCATTGCCTCTGGCTTCCCTCTGAGAATCTCCGCTCTCTGGAGCTGCAATTGTGCAGTGTGTGTGTGCGCACACCTATGTTTTCCACAGAGGGTCGCGGATGGGCTCCGGAGTCGCTCCACGCCCCCAGGGGAAAACGCTGCTGGCCAGGTACTTTTAACTATATATTTTGGTCCTATGTCTGCAGAATACTGCAAAAAACCATAAATACAGGCCAGTTGTTGAGTGTTTCAAATGTGATTGGAATACTCAACAAGGTGTCCACAGTATGTGTGTGTGTCTGTGTGTGTGTGTGAGAGAGAGAGACAGACAGACACACACACACACACAGAGGGAGGGAGGAGATACAGAGAGATAGACAGACAGAGAGAGACAGAAAGAGAAAAAGAGAAAGGAAGAAAGAAAAAGAAAAAAGAAAGAAAAAGAAAGTGGGAGAGATGAAAGAAAGAGGAAAAAGGAGAGAGAGACAAAAGGAAGGAAGGAAGGAAAGAGAGAGAGAGAGAGAAAGAGAAAGAAAGAAAGAAGTTATGACCATAATTGTGGCCAAAATTTTGGTTGCTAAGCATGACCGTTGTTAAGTGAGTTTCACATTTTCCAAATTGGCTGTGCCCACCTGGTCACATGACCTCCGAGCCATTCCCACAAAACGGTTCCACCACAAAACCGCGTTCGACTAAAGCGCGCTCGATGAAACCGCGTAGCTGATGTCATCACAGCGCGAGGAAAAAAGCACACTGTGAACGCTAAAGCTAAAATTAATCCCTAAACCTAAACCTAACCCCCCGAAACCTAACCCTAAACCTAACCCTTAACCTAACCCTAACCCTAAACCTAACCCTTACCTTAACTTGAATCGGCTTGCTTTCAAAGCGCTTTTTAAAGCGCCCTTTTTTCTCTGCGGTCGCTGTTGTTGCGCTGCTGATGACGTCAGCGACGCGGTTTAATCGGGTGCGCTTTAGTGGAGCGCGGTTTTGTCGTGCCACGCCACAAAACAGGCCTACATAATAGGTTCTAAAATTTATTAAAACACCACCACCGGCGCACACACTTGATGTGCGCTCCGTCCGCATGCACAGTGCAATACAAATTGTTCTGTGAATGCGCAGAAGCAAAAAACAAGATGGCAGCGCCTACAGTGCCATACGGAGAACCGGTTCAGGGGCGTGGCAGGCCTGGGTCACTGCTGGTTCCAGCAACCCAGGCCATAAAACCACTACCGGTTTGCCTGAACCGGTAGCAACCCACCACTGCTTTTGGGTACTTCGGATGATCAGGAAGTGATCCATTGTAAGCCAAGTGTCGACCCTGAAGCTGGCATATATGTAGCCATGTTTTATCGTAGTTTATTTCCTATTCTTTCTCCAAGCCTTTTCTAGGTATTCTGTAAGGGGATCTAAGCTTTTCACTGGGTGTAATTCCGGGGTTTGGTCAGAGCCAGAATTAAATCAAGACCTCTGTTCCTAATAAAGAGATTTTGATGAAATATGGAAGCCTTGGAATTTTCATTCTGGGGACTCATTACTTGGAAGTGGAACCTTCTCACCAAGGACTACCTGTAATCCGCTTATTTATCTGGCAGGAGTCCTTAAGCCTGGTCAAACGGCTGATGGCTTTGACCAGGCCTTCCAGGTCAACCACTTGGCCCACTTCCTGCTCACCCACCTGCTGCTGGACCGGCTGAAGCGCTGCGCCCCGAGCCGGATCGTAATTCTGGCCTCAAGTGCGCACGCCTCTGGGAAGATCGACTTCCAGGCCTTCAACAACCCGGACACGTGGATGATCAAGGGCGGAGAATCCTACTGCAACAGCAAACTAGCCAACATTCTCCATGCAAGAGAGTTGGCCAGGCAGCTGGAAGGAACCAACGTCACCTGCTATGCAGTTCATCCAGGTGAGTGGAAGTCCAGCTCCAAGGTGCCCCAAATGGCGCCCCCCCCCAAAGTCCAGGTGAGGCTCAGTCAGGAATTTCTATCCCACTTAGAGCTCCGATCCCTCTTCAGACCCACCAATTCCCTGTACAATAGCAATAGCAATAGCAGACTTATATACCGCTTCATAGGGCTTTCAGCCCTCTCTAAGCAGTTTACAGAGTCAGCATATCGCCCCCACAGACTGGGTCCTCATTTTACCCACCTCGGAAGGATGGAAGGCTGAGTCAACCCTGAGCCAGTAAGATTTGAACAGCCGAACTGCCGAACTAGCAGTCAGCTGAAATAGCCTGCAGTACTGCACCCTAACCACTGCACCACCTCGGCTCCCTACATCCCTACCAGGCAGGGATGAGACTTGCCCCAGTCTCTTACTCCTCTTCTGCAATTTCTACTCCTTCCGTCCTCCTCCTTCACCTCCTCCTCTTCCTCCTTCTCCTTCTCTTACTCCTCCCTCCCGCTCCTCCTCTTACATCTCCTCCTCCTCTCTGCAAACCCCCTCCCTTCTAGCACTGATGATGCTACCTAGTTGAGTAACGAAACGTCTGTAAGAAACATGTTGTCCAAAGAGGGCCATGGATCCCGGTGGGAAATAGTTATTGTACATTTGGGATCTCCCCACCATCCATCCCAGACACGTTCTCTCTGCTTTTGATTTCAGGAGTTGTTAAAACCGAAATTACTCGCTCCCATCCCTGGTGGACACTTTGGCTGGTTTGGTCCTCCAAACTGTTCGTCCGAAATAGCGAAGCTGGTGCCCAGACCTCCATCTACTGCGCCACCGAGGAGGGCATCGAGGGGCTGAGTGGGCGGTATTTTGCGGACTGCCAGCCGAAGGTGCCCAGTCCACTGGCCTGTGATGACCAGCTGGCCAAGAAGCTCTGGGAATTCAGCGAGAGGCTGCTGGGACTGACCAGCTAAATATTTCCTCTTTAAATTTGGTCCCTTAATTTTTCTGAGCTGAAGGGAGGAAAAATCACATGGAAAAGCAGACACAAAATCACCCCAAAATCACATCAGATACTTCTACAATTAGTCCAAGGCAATTCTGGGAGTGGAAGTCCACATCTTAAGGTTCCCAAGATTGGGCACCCCCAAATTTAAGGACAGACCAAAGTGGTTTATGTAAGGGGCCAGGAGATGCCGACTGGATTAATCCATAGCGATTCGGGGGGTGGGGTATGTGTACCTGATCCAAATATTCCTTTTGCTCTTCAGTAGGAAAGGGGCATTCCTGCCACTCCAGCAGTCCAAGTGCTATTAAAATTATTTCCCCCCTGCATTATTTTCACGCTGAATAATTATCCCCCTTTGCAACCTTCTGACAAAAATAAAAAAAGAGAAATTTTGGATTTAACTGTGGTTGTAAGTCAAGGACTTGTTTTCATGCTGAATTATTAAAAACTACGAAAAGCCAAAGGAAGGATTCGTTCAGAAGGGCTGAGCTACGTTTCTCTCTCGCTCCGGGGCCCTCCAGCCCATCTTGGACACGGAGGATCCTGGCAGCCGGAACGCCGGTTATCATGGCCTGAAACGGGGGCAGGATTGTCCCTGTGCCATCCGAGGCTCTGGAATGGCTGGGGTGGGATGGGGGGTGTCTGCTGCTATGCCCCCCTTGAGGACTGCAGATGCTATCCCTGGGCAACCTAGAATAACAGAGAAGGAATAACATCCCCACAATTGCTCCAGAATTTACACCCACATCTTCTAACCAACTCGGGGAAAGGACAGAAAAGTCAATATTTAATATTCCCCATGTGAAGGTTGAGGGAATCCTCGCCTTATGACATTTTGTTTAGTGACTGTTCGAAGTTACAAAGGCATGAAAAAGTGACCTATGACAGTTTTTCACACTTACAATCATTGTAACATCCACACATTCATGTGACGCTTGGCAACTGCCTCATATTTGCGACGGTTGCAGTGTCCCAGAGTCACGTGATGTGATCCCCTTTTGTGACCTTCTAACAAAACCAGAAAAACATTCATTTAACAGCCATTTGGCTACCTTAACAATTGCAGTGATTCACTTGAAAAATGGGGCAAAACTCACTTAACAACTACCTTGCTCAGCAAGGGAAATTTGGGGTTTAACTGTTGTTGTAAGTTGAAGACGACCCATAATATTCTTCATTGGAATGTATTAGCCCCTCAGTTGTGTGTTCTCATGTGCACAACAACAACAACACACACACACACACACACTATTTTAACCAATTCAGGGAACAGACCGAAGATCATTACGTAATATTTCCTATTTGAATCTTTTAGCCACCCAGTGATAATGGATTCAGGTGTAAAATGCGTGACCCGTCAAAACCGCGGTCCACGAAAGCGCGCCCGATTAAAGCGCGTACCTGATGTCATCAGCAGCGCGACAAATACAACCGCGGAGAAAAAAGGGCGCTTTAAAAAGCGCTTTTAAAGCAAGCCGATTCACATAAAGGTTAGGGTTAGGTTAAGGGTTAGGGTTAGGTTTAGGGTTACGTTAAGCGTTAGGGTTAGGGTTAGGGTTAGGTTAAGGGTTAGCGTTAGGTTTAGCGTTAGGTTAAGGGTTAGGTTTAGAGTTAGGTTTAGGGTTAGGTTAAGGGTTAGGTTTAGGGTTAGGTTTAGGGTTAGGTTTAGGGTTAGGTTTGGGGGGGTTAGGTTTAGATTTACCCTTTAATTTTAAGTTTACCGCTCACAGCGTGCTGTTTTCGTCGCGCTGTGATGACGTCACGTACGCACTTTCGTTGAGCGTGCTTTTGTCTACCGCGGTTTTGTGGTGGAACCGTAAAATGCAGCATGCAGATGTATACACAAAACACGCACACTCCCTTTGCGTCATCGCTCACTCACTTCAATGTTGGATCTGACACCATGCACTTCCGCACGTCATTTCGTAACCGGGGCCACCAAAACGTACAGGAGACCAGGCGCAATGTCCGGAAAAACCCACAATGTCTCGCTGCGGGAGCATCATGAAACTGAGAAAGCACCCGTCCACGGATGGGCCCTCCGGGAACATAGAGCCAGTCCCGATACTTCAAAAGATCCCCCTCAAAAGTCCACGGGGAAGCTGGCCCTACTTCCACCTTTCATTGCTCCACCCATCGTCACCCCGCTGCGCATCCCGTATCAGAGACCGTATGCTCACGGGATGATGAACTGCAGCACAGGATGCGACGGGTAGAACAGTCCGGAGTGGAAGCGAGTCGGCAGGGTCAGAGTTCTCCAGTTTCCTAGACAGGGCATCCGGCCTTTGGTTCCTCACACCATGGATGCACATTACCTTGTATGAGCAGGGTACCAGAGCCACATAAAGGTGCTGATTTCCCGACATGATAGTTCGTTGCTGAGGTAAGGCCGCAGGCCACGCAACCCTCCTACTCTTCTTGGGGCAACTTCCAGCCAGGTGTCCAGGATCCCCACAGTAAAAACACAGCCCCTCAGCATGTCATCTGTCCATCTCTGTGCGTGACACTCGGGGTCTGACAGCACCCAACTCCATGGGCTCCACACATTCAACTGCAGTCTCTTGATGAACTGGCATGCTAGTGGTCCCCTGGAATGCACGGCAAGGCCTCCGCCTCTGCAGTTGGGCGTCTATCCGGAGGCACAAGTGAACCAAGGCATCTGATCCACTGCTCTGCCGCCACCTGGTGGCCAACGGCTCCTGCAGGGCCACAACAGTGACAACACAGGACTATTATGCTAAGTTGTATGGACAAGAGAATATAGAAGAGGGAAGAGTCAAGCAATACTTACAGGATACCAATCTTCCCCAGATACCAAACGTCATTAGAATTATACTAGAAGGTAAAATAACAATGATGGAGCTATCTGAAGCTCTTAAAAGACAAAATAATGGGAAGGCCCTGGGACCGGATGGCCTACCAGTGGAATTTTGCGAAACCCTAGAGGGATCCTTGTCTCTCCCTCTCCTAGAAGTTATGAATGAAGTAATGGTTGAAAGCAAAATACCAAATTCATGCTTAGAAGCCTATATTACATTGCTACCTAAAGAGGAGGCAGACCTTACGGAAATTAAGAACTATAGACCAATCTCCTTGCTAAACTCAAGACTATAAATTATCCCCATCTATACTGGCAGAGAGACTCAAAAAATATTTAAATGGGTTTATCCACTCAGATCAAAATGGTTTTCTACCAAAGAGACAAATTAAGGATAATATAAGAATAGTTTTGGGCACCTTGGAATACTATGAGGCTCATTCTGAAAAGCAAATGGCTTTGATGTTCCTTGACGCGCAGAAGGCTTTTGATAATGTGAACTGGCGATTCATGATACAACACATGGAACAAATGAACTTTGGTAAGAATTTTATTCAAGCTATACAAACGGTATATCACAAGCAAACAGCTAATGATAAATGGAGAATTGACAGACCCTATTGGAATAAAGAGAGGTACGAGACAAGGCTTCCCCGTTATCACCATTATTTTTTGTCTTAACGTTAGAAGTCCTAAACAGAAGGATCAGAGAAAAGGAAGAAATAAAGGGAATGACTATTAAAAAAGAAGAATATAAGTTGCAAGCGTTTGCAGATGATTTAGTTTTCATTCTTGAGGAGCCACTTGAATCTGCACCTAAATTGATAGAAAGAATTGAGGAGTATGGAAAAGTAGCTTGAAAATAAATGAAGACAAAACAAAGATCTTGACAAAGAACATATCATCAAAACAAAAAGAAGAATTGGAGGAAATCTTGCAGATGCAAATTACGAACAAGGTCAAATATTTGGGGATCTTCTTAACAGCTAGATGTAGTACTCCCAAAGAGGATAACTATTTTAGATTGAAGCAACAAATTGCAACGGACTTGATGAAATGGGGAAATCTACAATTATCAATGATTGGGAGAATCTCAACAATTAAAATGAACATTTTACCTAGAATCTTATACTTGTTACAGACAATCCCAATTAGGTTGGGGAAAGATTATTTTGAAGATCTAAATAAAATGCTGTTGAAATTTATATGGCAGGGGAAAAAAGCAAGAATAAAATTTAAAGTGGAGGGTTGGGCTTACCTGACTGGGAGCTATATTACCTGATGTGGATTAAGGATTGGATAATGTTAAGAAATGTTAGGCTTTTGAACTTAGAGAGTCACGACTTGCTGCTGGGATGGCATTCATTCTTATGGTATAAGGGAACCAAAGCACACGGTTACTTTAGAAGACATTATATAAGAGAGGCTCTATTATTAAACTGGGAGAAGATTAAGAAATTACATTAATTAAAAATTCCAGTCTGGATATCAATCATTGACTCAAAACTATAAAATGACAATGTCAACTGCATATAAAGAGAATTTGTATAAGATGTTTTACAGGTGGCACTTATCCCCAACGAGAATAGCAATAGCAGATAGCAATAGCAGATTTTTATATACCGCTTCATGGGGCTTTCAGCCCTCTCTAAGCGGTTTACAGAGTCAGCATATTGCCCCCAACAACAATCCGGGTCCTCATTTCACCCACCTCGGAAGGATGGAAGGCTGAGTCAACCTTGAGCCGGTGAGATTTGAACCACTGAACTGCTGATCTAGCAGTCAGCTGAAGTGGCCTGCAGTACTGCACTCCACCCACTGCGCCACCTCGGCTCTTACAAAAGTTTGTAACCAAACGACACGCTTGACGAAATGGAGGAAAGTTTTTTGTAGCAAGAATGTCTAAGAACAAATCCGAAAAATGCTGGAAATGCCATCAGATGCCGGGCTCAAACTACCACATGTGGTGGACTTGTACTGAAGCTAAAAGATATTGGACTAAAATTCACATGTGGTTGGAGAAAATGATACATAAACACATGGACTTAAAACCAGAACTTTTTTTTAATTGGGAATCATACCAGAAACATACAATAAAGACTTGAAATATTTGATTGTAAATGTTTTAACAGCTGCTAGAATTGTATTTGCAAAAAATTGGAAAAATGAGAAATTACCAACACAGGAGGAAACTATTCGGAAAATAATGGAATGTGCTGAAATGAGTAGACTTACATTAGAAATTAGAGAACAGGAGGATGAGCAATTTTATAAGGTACGGGATTTGTTTTACCAATGGTTGGATAAAAAAATCTGGAAATGAAATTGTTTATTAATGTACTACTAGAAAGTTATAGTCATTGTTAAGAAAGTTTTTGTGTTTTTGTTTTGCTATGAAATAGAGTGTTTGATCATATGATATACAAAGGACAATAATGTATTCAATGTACAAGAATGGGATTATGTGAATCCTATGTATAATTGTAAGCATCGGCCATGTTATATTGGTAAGATTTTTATATGTTAAATCAGTGGTCCCCAACGTTTTTATCGCCGTGGACCAGTCAGCCTTTGATAATTTTACCGTGGCCCGCTGAGCGCGCGCAGGGGCACACGGGGCTCTCTTCCCTGGAGCCTTTGCGCACGGCCCAGGAGCTTTTGCGCACGGCCCAGGAGCCTTTGCGCTGCAGCCTGGTCCTTCGCCCCCCCCCCCGGAGAAAGCCGGTCCGGAGAAAGCCAGTCCCCGCGCCTCTCACTCCCACACGCGCCACCTCCGAGCGTCACAGCCCCACCAGCCCCACATAGAGCGAGCGAGCAGCTCAAGGTCACCTCCGGACAGCGGCAGTGGCCCCTTCCAGAAAAACCTGCAGTAAAGGCGCCAGCTAACCACCACCTGCTTACCAGGGTTGGCTGCCTCGGGCGCTTGGGCAAAAGTGGCCCCCAGGAGGCGGACGCGCACAGCTGACGCGCGTCTTTCCGAGCTCCACAAAAAACCCCAACGGCCCCCTTTCGGTGCGGGCTGGAAGCCAGGCGGGAAGTTCCCGTTCTCTTACCTGGGCTGTGACGACTATTGGGGAAGTGTGCAGCGCCTCAGAAGTAAAGCTGCCGCCGCTGCCGCCGTTCCTTGGAAGCGACGGAGCGGCTGAGGCAGGAAGGCGCGCGGCGGTGGCAGCTGTTCAGCCAGCCGCCTCGCAGGAGAAGAGCCGCTCTTGGGTTTCGCAGGGGGCGGCGGTGGAGGCGGTACCAGCAGCGCCCGGGGATTCCACCAGCGCGCGCGCGGACCTTTGGGCAGCTGTTCAGCCAGCCGCCTCGCAGGAGAAGAGCCGCTCTTGGGTTTCGCAGGGGGCGGCGGTGGCGGTGGTACCAGCAGCGCCCGGGGATTCCACCAGCGTGCGCGCGGACCTTTGGGCAGCTGTTCATGTCCCCCGGCCGCTGCGCGGCCCGGTGCCAGGTACTCCACGGCCCGGCACCGGTCCGCGGACCGGGGGTTGGGGACCACTGTGTTAAATGGACTAATGATGATGTAATGAAAAATTGATACATATATGAATCGAAATGTTCAATAACTACTTGGATTAGCAATGGGAAACTATTTCTGGAGTTGAATATGCTACACTTATAAGTATTGTATACTCCATGGATGATTAATATTAGCGGTAACTTGAACACATAATGCTCAATGCTAAGGATGTATTTAGTTATGGTTGATGGATAACCAGTGATCTTATTTTTAATTCTAAAAACAAAAGTTTGTAACCAAACGACACGCTTGATGAAATGGAGGAAAGTTTTTTATATGTGTTGTTTTGTTTTTGTTGGTTTTAAAAATAAAAATAAAATATTTAAAAAAATTGGAACACTGCTAAAAAAAAAAAAGTTGGGTCTTTTTTAGAAGTTGCCCCAAGGCTGCCAGATGAGCAACGGATGTTGTGCGAAGGGTTTATTTGGGATCTTCTTCTTTCTGTCCCGGTCTGTTCACTCAACCAACTTTCTTTTGCTTTCAGGAGTTGTTATAACCATAATTAACTACTCCTTTCCACGGTGGGAATTTTGGTCCCTTGGTTTATGAGGCTGTTCGTCTGAGATTGTGACGCAGACTTCCACCTACTGTGCCACTGAGGAAGGAATTGAGAGTCTGAGCGGGCAGTATGTTCTGACCCAGCCTTGGCAGAAACAAGAAACAGACTCCTTGTGACAAAAAAAAAAACACAACCCTTTGTTTGCCTCATCTGAACTAATGGCATTTACCCACCGACAGGCAAGAGTCCTTCAAGGAGTTCACTGCAGTAACAGACCTTATCAGTTCCTTGCGATGATTGCAAGGCCATGAGCTCCCAGCTGAAAGGCTGCAAATTAAGTTCTGGCAAGCAGTCTTTGTGGCACGAAATACAATGGGCAAAATCTTCAGAAATACGAACTGTTGTCTCCTATGACAACCACTCCCCTTTCCTTCTGTTTATTTCCCAGCCAGGGAGGGGCCACGCAGCGTCCATGTGTGCTTTGCTTCCTGGATTGACTCCTTGTCCTCCGTTGCTCACTTCTCCTATCTGCTCTGCACATACATGCATCTGGAACAGGCCCCAGCTGTTCTTCCTCCCCACTTATCTCAGCCTCCAAAGGCAGCTGCCTCTCCAGTGGCTGGGAAATGCCGGACGGCCCTGGCTCTATCTCTGTGTCCGAGGCTGAGCATCCATCGGAGCCTTCCCCAGGCTCCAGCACTGGCCCAAGTTCTCCCTCAACCTCCTCACTGTCTGAGTATGCAGCCAGCTCCACTGGCAGCTAGCGGGCCACAATTCAGCAAGAGGCTGCTAGGATGACCGCATAAGACGGGAAGGGGTGAAGACGGAGTTTAGCAGTAGCAGTAGACTTATATACCGCTTCATAGGCCTTTCAGGCCTCTCTAAGCGGTTTACAGAGAGTCAGCATATTGCCCCCAACAATCTGGGTCCTCATTTTACCCACCTCGTAAGGATGGAAGGCTGAGTCAACCCTGAGCCGGTGAGATTTGAACCGCTGAACTGCTGATCTAGCAGTAGCCTGCAGTGCTGCATTTAACCACTGCGCCACCTTGGCTCATGTGAAGACGGTGAAGACGGAGTTTGGGTTCGTTGCACAGTCTGTCAGATGTTCAGACTGGATTTGGCATTTTATCCACCACTCGAGGCCTTCCCAAGGACCTGGGAGAGGCAGATGTGGGTGTTTGATGGTGATGAACGGTCTTGTCACAGAATGGAAGCTGTTTTGAGTCACGCTGCCTCTTGCAATTGACTGATGGGGATTCTGTCATTGACGATGGACCTCAAGTGGTGCTCCAAATGTGTTGGGATTGCACCCAAGGCAACTGTTGGGACTACCTTTACTTTGCCACAGTCATTCTGTTTCTGTTTGCAGATAGGACTAGAACTCACTGCCACCTGGTGATTAGCCCAAGGACACTCAGCTGGCTTAAAAAGAGAATATCACCCTTGCTGTCAAAGAAAATGAAGCTTTGGATAGTGGGGGCCATACCACGTGCACTAATCAAACAGGTGGTAAGGAAGTAGTATAATTAAGGCACACAACGGGTTACGTAGAAAGCTGACACGGGGTAAGTCAAAAAAGGTTTCAAATGTCTACACATCGACAAAGAAAGTATGAGGAATTAACCAGGTGAACTAGAAATTCAAGTAAATGAGGGCAGATAAGACATTGTTGCCATTACGGAAATGGAGCATACAGCTAGAGGGGTTTATTTTATTTTTTAAAATATTTTATTTTAAACGCATCAACAGAGACAGACACATAACTTAAAACAACATAGGAACATGAAGTTCCATCGTATATCATACAGCAGTTCCGCATCAGTTTCTTTGCAGTTAGTGTTTTCCCTTCTATACATTTCTATCTTGCATTCATGCTCTCCTTATTCGTTATCCATTTTTATGTACAATTCTATATTTATTTATACTTAGCTATTTATAACCAAATATTGTTTACCTATATTGTGTTTTATATTCTTACTGTCATTTATTCTCTTACATACAATTCTAGGTATACATTCACATGGTTATTCTTTTTCTTTGCCATTCTTATACTATTGTTATTCCATTTAAAAGGTTATAAGGTATAGTTTGGAGTGCTTTGTTTACCATCCCTAGCACCTGTTGTAACACCACCTTATTTTCCCTTTCTTGTCTCCCTCCCTTCCTTCTCTACTTCCTTCCTTCCTCCTCTCCTTCCCCTTCTTTCTTCCCTTACCTCTCCCCTACTCCTACCCTCTCTCTTCCCCTTCCTGCCCTCTCTCCTTCTCTTTCTCTCCCTTCCACCCACCTCTCCTTACCTCTTTCTTCTTCCCTTACCTCTCCTCCACTCTTCCTCTTCCTTTCCTACTATCTCTCCTTCTCTTTCTCTCCCTTCCACCCTCTTCTCTACAGCTAGAGGGATTTAAATTATTTAAAAGAAACAGATCTAATGAACAAAGAGAGAGTTGCACTAAATATAAGAAGTAACTGCATCTCTACAGAAATACAGCACAACAATGATGAAAACCATCCTGAATGCACTTTGGGTCAACATAAAAGAGGGGGGAAATATGACATTACCATAGGTGTATACTATAGGTCACCCAATCAAGCACAGGAAATAGATGAACTCTTCGTTGGTCAGTTAAGTAAGATATGGAAACACATCACAATAGCAATGGGGGATTTCAACTACCCTGACATCAGTGGTGGGTTGCCAATTTCTTACTACCAGTTGGGGCGCATATTCATGCAACGCTTCTATGCAGGTGTGGAAGCATCCGGGTGGGTGGGTGGAGCTTCCCACCACTGCTATTACCGGTTCACCTGATCCAGGCCGAACCGGGAGCAACCCACCTCTGTTTGACATCAACTGGGAGACAAACTGTGCACCCAGTGGAAAGTCAACCAGGTTCCTGACAAACCTAGCAGACAACGTTGTCTCCCAAAAAGTAGAGGAGGGAACTAGGGGGTCAGCTATATTGAATTGAATTCTCACTAACAAAGATGAGATGATAGCAGGTGTTTAAGCTACAGGAACCCATGGGGTGGTGAGGAGACTAATCATGGAGTATTGGAATTCAGCATTATGCAAGCACAAGCAATAGAACAAGTCAAATTAGAGGCTAGGATCTTAAGAGAGCCAATTTCAATAAAATTAGAGCTTGGGAAGGATTCCCTGGATGAGAATCCTCAAGGGGAAAACAACTCAAGAAGCTTGGGAAATTTTGAAAAGTAAGATTATAAGGTTCCACCACAAATGCGCGCACAACAAAAGCGCGCCTGACTAAACTGCGGTGTCTAAAGCGCGGTGACAAAGCCGCGCGACGAATGAGCGACTAATTAGCCCTAAAGCGCGCCGACAAAAGCGTGCCGACAGAAGCACGCTGTAACGTAACCCTAAACCTAACCCTAACCCTAACCCTAAACCTAACCCTTAACCTAAACCTAAACCTAACCCTAAACCTAACCCTAAACCTAACCCTAAACCTAACTGTAAATCTTACCTTAAATGAAATCGCGCTTCTGTCGGCGTGCTGTTGTCGGCGCGCTGTTGTCGGCGCGCTGTTGTCGGCGCGCTTTTGACATCGCGGTTTTAGCGCCGTGGTGTTGTCGGCGCGCTTATGACGTTCGCGCTTTTGACGGGTCACGAGATTATAAAAGCCCAGTCTAGTACAATAGCAATGAAGAAGAAAAATAACAACTCTCAAAAGAAACCAGCATGGCTGCATAAAGAACTCTCTGACAAATTGAAAGACAACAAGGACAAAGTGGAAAGAGGGGCACATAACTAAGGCAGAATACCAGCAAATAGCCCAAATCTGCAAAGATGAAGTGAAGAAAGCTAAGGCTCACAATGAAGTAAGGCTTGCAACCAAAGTGAAAAATAACAAAGAAAGTGTCTTTCAACATGTAAAAGACAAGAAAAAGGTCAAGGAAACGATTGGTCCATCATAAATGGCAAGAAGGTGACAAGCAACAGGGAGAAAGCAGAACTGCTTAACTTGTTCTTTGCATCTGTCTTTACACAAAAGGAAAAAATAGTCCAACCAATCAAAAACAGCAACGTGGAAAAACAGATTAGGAACTCAAGTTAAAATAGGGAAGAAAATTGTAAGTGAGCACCTGCTCACTTACATGAGTTCAAACCACCAGGACCGGATGGATTACACCCTAAGGTTCTGAAGGAACTGGCAGATGTGAGCTCAGAAGCATTGAACTATGTCTCTCAAAGGTCCTGGCGCACCTGGGAACTGCCAGAGGACTGGAAAAGGGCTGATCTGGTTTCCATCTTCAAAAAAGGAGGAAAACAGATCCAGGAAACTACAGACCTATCAGCCTGACCTCAGTACCTGGGGAGATTCTGGAAAAGATAATCAAGCAATAAATCTGCAAACACCTAAAGGCAAAGGAAGTCATAACCAAAAGCCAAACATGGGTTTGTCAAAAACACATCAAGCAAGACAAATTTGATTGCTAGAAGACCTCCAAGGCCCCTTCCAAATCTGTTGTTCTGTTCTCTTCTTTTAGTCCAATCCCCTGTTCAGGCAGAAAACCTTATACTGTTTTAGACAAATGGCTGTCCAGTCTCGTCTTAAAAATCTCCAGTGATGGAGACCCACAATTTCAGGAGGGAAGCCTGATTGACTGGCTTCATTAGCATGAAATTGCTCTGTAGCTCTGCCTCTGGGGAGCCTTCCTTCCTTCCTTCCTTCCTTCCTTCCTTCCTTCCTTCCTTCCTTCCTTCCTTCCCTCCTTCCACCCACCTTCCTTCCTTCCTTCCTCTCTGTCTCCTCCTTCTTCTCATCTTGTTCCTTTCCTTCCCTCTTTCCTTCTTATTCCTACCACCTTCCTTCTTTCCTTCTTTTCTTGCCTCCTTTCCTACCTCCATCCCTCTCTCGGTCTCCTTCTCCTTCCTCCTTCCTTCCTTCCTTCCTCAGGAGGGGACGGGTGGAGGGCGAAAGGGCGACAGGCTGCGGGTGGCCAAGGACCCCTCGCCTTCGGACCCAGGACGAGAGACCATGAGGAGAGCCCAGGACGAGGGGTGGGCGAGAGGTTGGCAGAGCAACGAGCGGCCGTGGTAGTCCCAGGCAGTGGGTAAAAGTGTGGGTAAAAGTGTGGGTAAAAGGGAAGCGGCGGGGGCTCTGGGGGCGGCCGCGGCGCTGCTGCTGGGGCTCTATGCGCTGCTTTACTACAACTTCGTGGCGGCCACCCGGTGTCGGAACGCGGTCAGCCTGCGGGGCAAGGCGGTGCTCATCACAGGTCAGCTGGACGGCGGAGGGGGGTCTCTGTGGGGCATTGCCTCTCTTTCTCTCTTACTTCCATAAAACCCCTTCCCACCTCAGTGGCTCCGCGCAGGAGCAAAAGCGCAGCGCGAAGGTCAAAGGAAAACGCACAAACACACTCTCTCCCTCCCTCTTTTTCTTTCTTTTTCTTTCTTTCCTTCCCTTCCTCCCTTCTTCCGAGCCCAAGAGGGGATGAGGGGAGGGCAAAGGGAGGGGCAGCGCTCCTGGTGACCGTGTCCCTCCCAGTGGGGGAGGCGGGGCGGCAGGGAAGGTTCGTCCGGATAAAAGGGAAGCGGCGGGGGCTGCGGGGCCAGCGAGGATCCGGCCATGGAGGCGGCGGGGGCGCTGGGGGCGGTGGCGGCGCTGCTGCTGGGGCTCTACGCGCTGCTTTACTACAAGTTAGGGACGGCCACCTGGTGCCGGAACACGGTCAGCCTGCGGGGTAAAACGGTGCTCATCACAGGTAAACTGGGGGGAGGGGGGCAGTGCCGCTCTTTCTTTCTTTCTTTCTTTCTTTCTTTCCTTCCTTCCTTCCTTCCTTCCTTCCTTCCTTCCTTCCTTCCTTCCTTCCTTTCCTCCTTTCTCCCTCTCTCTCATCCTCCCTTCCATAAGCCCCCCTCCCACCTCAGGGGCTCCGCGCAGATCAAACTCCCGGAGCAAAAGCGCAGCGCGAAGGTCCCAGGGAGACGCGGGTGGAAAGGCGACCCCCAACCCAGGTTTCTCCGCGGAGTCTCTTCTTTAAAAGCCTCCAGTGATGAAGCACCCACAACCTCCGGTGGCCAGCTGTTCCACTGGCTAAACGTTCTCACTGTTAGGAAGTTTCTACTGGGTTCCAGGTTGCTTCTCTCCCTGATTGGTTTCCATCCATTGCTTCTTGTCCTGCCCTGAGGGGCTTTGGAGAATAGGCTGAGCCACCTCTTCTTTGGGGCAGCCCCTCAGAGACTGGAACTTTGCTATCATGTCACCCCCTCATTTCTGCCCGTTCTTTGCAACGAGAGAGGGCTGGAAATCAGCTTTTCAGGCTGCCCGGGGCTGATGGGGACAGGGTCCCTGGCTCTTCCTCCCTGGCTCTGCTTCGGCTGTTTCCCCAATTGACGGCCCATTTAACCTTCCTTCGGGAGGAGGCCAAGGCTGTTGCCAGAGTGTTGGGAGACCTGCGCCATTTTTAAGTTTTTATTATTATTATTGAACATATTTGCCACCCATCTTGCTTCAAAGTGGCCCTTTCAAAGGACTCCAAGCATCTCAGCCAGGAATGCTGATCTGTATTTCTACACACCTCCCAACGTCTGTCCGGTAAGAACCAACAGGCTAGGCCTCCTCCGGGTGCCGTCGTAGACCGGACAATGCCCACTGGCGACCACTCGGGGGGGGGAGCCTTCTCTATAGCTGCTCCGGCTCTCTGGAACGAACTACCAGCAGAGATCCGGACCCTTCCCACCCTCGTGGCCTTCCCAAAAGCCACCAAAACCTGGCTGTTCCGACAGGCCTGGGGTTGCTGATTTTCGAATCAGGTTCAACCCCCAATTAAACCGAATGTATGTTGTGTTTTTTTAAAATTGTTCGTATTGTTTGTATTCTCCCCCTGTGTGTATTTTATTTTCATTTCGTATTTGTAAGCCGGCCGGAGTCCCCCCGGGATTGGATGGCATAGAAACCCATTAAACTGCGAAATTTCTGTGGGGATATTTTGTCTTTCTCAATGGTCGGCACACCACGTTGTGAGTGCAGATATCAACACAAATAATCCTTCTTTAATTAGTGTGAGACTGAGGAGTGCAACTCTACACAATAATCAATAACCTGATCCTTCCTTAACAAAGATGAGACAGCACCTGGCACATCAGCACATTCCATCGCTGGCAACAATATCTGGTGGTCTATTAACTTACGCGAACATAGCTGGCATTTTTCACCTAGCTAATCCAATCAGCACAAGTGAACTTTGATCAATTAGCTTCTGCCACGTAATCTGTTTTATGACCATAAATAGGGAGCTCTCACAGCTGTTGAGAGGGCATTCCCATTAAGCTAATTCCTGCCAGTGTGCCTCCTCTTCATCACCACAACATATTTCAACCATCCCATGGATTGTTGTATGCCAGAACTGGATAAAACCTCATAACAGGGGGGGGGGAGTCAGTGGTTTTGAATATGTTTGAAATATTGGAGCCCTGTGGGATTTTTTTCAGTGCTGCTGCACCTTCAAACAGTTACTAAATGAATGCTTATATAAGTCAGGGACTAGCTGTATTAAACCTGAATAATATTAAGCTACTCCTTATTGAGGTAAGACCGCTCTGAAATAAATCGTGCCCTGAGTCAGAATTTCTCCACCTGTGCAACTTTAAGAAGTTGCATCCTTTTAATTGTGGGAGTTGAAGTCCACCCATTTTAAAGTTTCCAAGGTTGAGAAATATTGCCAAAAAAATGCTTCATTGTGTAACATCACAAAAACTGCAGGCACAAAAAATGCAGGCCCCCTCCTGCTGGGCGATCTCGGTGAATCCTTTCTCTGCCCTTTCCTAGGTGGAAATACTGGGATCGGGAAGGCCACAGCGGTGGATCTGGCCCGGAGAGGGGCCCGCGTCATTCTGGCATGCCGCGACAGAGTAAGAGGAGAATCCGCCATGTACGACATCAGACGGGTAAGCGGTTTTCTCCGTTCCTCCGATTTCTTCTGCATCCAGGTGTTTTCCTGGTGGTTTTTATTCATTTATTTAGCGAATGGCATCTAAAGAGATCGTGCATTCTCTGATATTCAAAACCACTATACCAGGGGTGGGTTTCTCGCCCCGTTCCAACCGGTTCGGTTGGAATGGGGCTGGCGGCGTCCTCGTG